>NC_058405.1:30015266-30100380 GCF_002201575.2 Neomonachus schauinslandi | reverse complement strand
AGCAGGAGGGGAAGAATGAAGCGGGGGAAATCGGAGGGGGAGACGAACCATGAGAGACGATGGACTCTTAAAAACAAACTGAGGGTTCTAGAGGGGAGGGGGGTGGAAGGATGGGTTAATCTGGTGATGGGTATTAAGGAGGGCACGTTCTGCATGGAGCACTGGGTGTTATGCACAAACAATGAATCATGGAACACTACATCTAAAATGAATGATGTAATGTATGGTGATTAAAATAACAATAAAAAATAAAAAAAATAAAAAAATAAATTCTAACTCTCATTTACAGAAAATAGAGGGATAGAAGACATGGAGACTAACAGTATCTGGGGTCCTGCCCTTAAAGAGCTAGATTTATAAGACATTCTAGAAAAGGTAAAATAATGACAGAAATCTGATCTATGGTGGCCAGGGGCTAGGGGTAGGAGGGAATTAACTGAAGAAACTTTTTGGAGTGATGGAAATGTTCTATACTTGACTGTGATGATGGTTCTAAGACCCTTCAAATGAAGATTTAAAAAAAAAAGATTTTATTTATTTATTTGACAGAGAGAGAGAGAGCACAAGCAGGGGGAGTGGCAGGCAGAGGGAGAGGGAGAAGCAGGCTCCCCACACAGCAGTGGGAGCCCGATGCAGGACTTGATCCCAGGATCCCGGGATCATGACCTGAGCCAAAGGCAGTAGCTTAACCAACCGAGCCACCCAGGCACCCTCAAATGAACATTTTAAAAGGGTGAATTTTATATGTAAATTAAACCTCGAATAACCCAAGTCCTCTTCAATAAACCTGAATGTTTAATTAAGAAGAGTATTCTGACTATTCTGTTGCTTTT
This sequence comes from Neomonachus schauinslandi, assembly GCF_002201575.2. NCBI lineage: Eukaryota > Metazoa > Chordata > Mammalia > Carnivora > Phocidae > Neomonachus > Neomonachus schauinslandi. The sequence continues at coordinate 30,099,547 of NC_058405.1, read as the reverse complement.
TAAAACAAAGATCTTAAAATACAAAAGTATTTTTTTTTAAATAATTTATTTGACAGAGAGTGAGACAGTGAGAGCAGGAACACAAGCAGGGGGAGTGGGAGAAGGAGAAGCAGGCTTCCCACCAAGCAGGGAGCCCGATGTGGGGCTCAATCCCAGGACCCTGGGATCATGACCTGAGCCGAAGGCAGACGCTTAACGACTGAGTCACCCAGGCGCCCCCAAAAGTATTTTTAAATTAACATTTTCATTTTATTTTTAAGCCTAATCACAAGATTTTCTCTTATCTTGGGCTACGACTAATTTGTTTCATTTCTACCTACCGATATGCCAAAAGGGCAGTTCTTCCCTTAAAATGTGTTTATATGGGATTCCATATACAAAGAGCTATATGAAACAAATTATTACCTAGTCACAAATATAGATATACAAACTAATGCAATCCCACATCACTTACTAAAATACTCCTACAATAATGTCTCTTTATAGCTCAAAACCATCAGTGTCTACTGAATAAAATCTAATTTTTACCTTGCTGTTCAAGCTGCTTTACCCTCTGACCAAAGCCTCCATTTCTATAATAATTCCCACTACTCTCCCTCCTAACACCTACATGATCCCTCTAACAGAATTCTTACCATTACCTACACATAAACTGTGCTTTCTCACCTTTTGCTCATGCTTTCTTGCCAGACCAGAATGCCATTTCCTTTAACACATTTATAAGCACCTGCCTTTGTATTTTTCACCATTACCCAGAAAATAAACTCAAGTATAGAAACTATGTCTTATAAGTCTTTATAGGGCCAATGGTTAGCACCAAGTAGTAATCCCTGAAACTTTGTTGGATTAATTGACTACTTAACCTCCTAAAACCAAAATCCCATGCATCTGAGATAAAGCAGCTGAAGGAACTAAGTGGGTTTAGCTTAGAGAAGAAAAGCAATTCCCCATTTTAACCATAATCTCCTCTACTGTTTCCACTTTGTTCTTCTACCACTTCAACCCATATCCCTGACTCCTCTTTATCTACCAGTCTATGAGTTCCCTCCTTGGCATCACTTTCCTTTTTACCAAATGGTCAATGTCACCAAAAACTTTCACTTTCTTTTTTTCTTTGACCTCCAGTCACACTTTAAGCTTGAACTAACTCAACCAACAGTTTTTCCCATTTCTTTGTTGAGTGGAAAAACTTAAAATATCACGTTGACTGGAATTTTAAATATATAATTTTAATAATAACAATAGCAGCAGCAGCTGACATTTAGTGAGTACTTACCCTGTACAGGCACAATGTTCTTTTAATAACCCTATAAGATTACAGGTAAAGAAACAGACAAAGAAATGCTAATTAACTTGCCAACTTAGATAGGAAAAGGTAGAACTGGGATTTGAACTAAGGCAGTCTGCCTGTAAGACTGATTTAGCCACTGAACTATAGTTCTTCCCAAATGCAATGCTAAATTGCCATTCACACTCAGAATTGATCAAACTTTCCTTTACTGATTTCCAGTCCAACCCCTTTCCCCAAGTGAATGTTCTAATTTTGATTGGTTCATTCATACAAAAATATATTTACTGAGTCACTGAATAAACGAAATCATTATTCTCATATTCATCAGAGTCACTGAGACCAAAAATAAGAGTAAGACATGATCTTTGCCTTTTAAGTCCTCAAATGCCATCTGCCCCCTCACTCTCAGCAGAAATCAATAATATTTAATAGCACTTAATGTGCCAAGCACTTTACATATATGGATTCATTTAATCTACACAGCAATCCTCATTATCATTATCCCCATTCTACGTATAAGTAAGGCATAAACAAAAGTAAAATAAAAAGTGGGACTACATCAAAATAAAAAGCTTCTGCACAGCAAAGGAAGCTATCAATAAAATGAAAAGGCAAACTACAAAATGCAAGAAAATATTTGCAAACCATATATCTGGTAAGAGGTTAATATCCAAAATATATAAGGAACTTATATAACAGCAAAAACTAATAATAATCATTCAATTAAAAATGGACAGAGGGGGCGCCTGGGTGGCTCAGTTGGTTAAGCGACTGCCTTCGGCTCAGGTCATGATCCTGGAGTCCCTGGATCGAGTCCCACATCGGGCTCCCTGCTTAGCAGGGAGCCTGCTTCTCCCTCTGACCCTCCCCCCTCTCATGCTCTCTCTCTATCTCATTCTCTCTCAAATAAATAAATAAAATCTTAAAAAAAAAAAGGGAAATCCAAATCAAAACCACAACGAGATTATTATCTCACACCTGTTAGAATGACTGTGATCAAAAAGACAAGGAATAACAAGTATGGGCAAAGATGTAGAGAAAAGGGAACCCTGTGCACTGCTGACGGAAATGTGAATTGGTACAGCTGTTATGGAAAACAGTATGGAGGTTCCTCAAAAATTAAAAAATAGAACTACCATATGATCCAGCAATTCTACTTCAGGGTATTTATCCAAAGGATATGAAAACACTAACTCAAAAAGATACCTGCATTCCATATTCACTGCAGCATTATTTACAATAGCCAAGGTATGGAAGCAAACTAAGCGTCCATCAATGCAAGAATGGATAAAGAAAATGTGGTATGTATATATGTACATATATATACACATATGTATACACACACACACACAGAGAATTATTATTTGGCCATAAAAAAGGAAATCTTGCCATTTATAACACCATGGATGAATCCTGAAGACATTATGCTCAGTGAAATAAGACAAAAATAAATACTGTAAGATCTTACCTATATGTGAAATCTAAAACAAAACAAAAAGCCTGAACTCATAGACACAGAGAACAGACTGGTAGCAGCTAGAGGTGGGGAGGTGGGGGTGGATAAAATGGGTATAGGTGATCAAAAGGTAAGGTTATAAAATAAATAAGTCATGGGGATGTAATGTACAGCATGGTGACTATCAATAATATTGTATTGTCTATCTGAAAGTTGCTGAGAGTAAATCTTAAGAGTTCTCATCACAAGAAAAAAATTGTTGTAACTGTGGTGATGGATGTTTACGCTTATTATGGTGATCATTTCACAATATATACAAAAATGTAATTGTTATGTGATACACATGAAACTAACATAATGTTATATGACAATTACATCACAATAAAAAAAAATTTTAATTTGAAGCAAATAAGTCATATTATACCCAAGGTCACACAGCTAAAAAGTGGTAGAGCCAGGACTGAAAACCAGTCTAGCTTCAGAGTCCAAGCTCTTAACCACTTCACTAAAATGCCATCAAAGTCACTGACTCCATTAGGTTTGCATCCCTCAACTACTCTACAGGACATGTAAAATATAATCCACAGTAATTAATTCATTCAACACTGACATAACTCATTTGCCTTGTTTTTGTTCCTTGAACACAAGCTTGTTCCCACCTCAGAGCCTTTGTAATTTTCTAAAACACTCTTCCTTCAGATCTGCCTTCCCATCATTATAATTCAACTTAAATCTCGAGATCTGTCCTGACCACCCTACCTAAAATAGCTCTCCCACTATAAATCGTCTATCACATATACTTGGTTTTATTTCTTTCATACTTACTTATCACTACCTGAAACTATCAGTTGTCTATTTCTCCCCACTAGAGTGAAAGTTCCAAGAGAGTAGAGCTCTTGTCTATTTTGCTCACTGGTACATCTTCAGCACATAAAACAGAGCCTGGCACACAGCAGACAGCTGATATTTACAGAATGGATACCAAAAACTGTGCTGTATGTTGGGATTACTAAAATGAATAGGATACGGTTCTTATCCTCAATAAACTCTAGTCTTTATAAATACTAACTCCTCCCTTTCTATATTAAAGGAAGACTAGCCCTTAATTTTTTTTCAATGGCTAACCTCTCCACCTGACATCTTTTTTTTTTTTTTTAAGATTTTTTTAATTTATTTGATAGAGAGAGACACAGCGAGAGAGGGGACACAAGCAGGGGGAGTGGGAGAGGGAGAAGCAGGCTTCCCGCCGAGCAGGGAGCCCGATGTGGGGCTTGATCCCAGGACCCTGGGATCATGACCTGAGCTGAAGGCAGACGCTTAACGACTGAGCCACCCAGGCGCCCCATCCACCTGACATCTTAAACATGTCTCTGAGATCTCTCTTTGACCTCTCTCCATCAATTATCCTCTCTCTCACTTCTTTACTTTCTCCTTCTCCACTCACTGAACATTTCCCACCCACTCTCCCATATTTGAATATCCATTCCTCAACCCTGCAACTCCCTGTTACCCCAACATCTCTCAATGACTCCTCACATCTCTCTATGACCACTTCCTCAAAAGTTACCCAGTGACCTGGAAAACGTTCTCACTTTTTTAAGCATTTAACACTGCTGAGGACTTTCAATCCACTTTCTTAAGACCAGAGGTGCCACTGTCTCACAGCTGTCTTAATTCTTTATCTCTTTTTTTTTTTCAGCTTCCTTCACTATCTCCTCTCTCTCACACCTTTAAATTTGAGGCTCACTAGAACTTCATCCTCTATTCTTGCTCCATTCTCTGTCTTTGAAAGATCTCATTTTCTCCTCTAACTCAACTAGTGCTCCTATTCAAATAATTGTACCGTTTATTCACAACCTAAATCCTAACTCCACTTGCCCTGTCATATTTAACAAAAATTTGATTGAATTCTTAAGCAAATCCTCAATAAAGGATAGTTGCAGGCTCACTTAGATAAAATAATGTGAACTAAAATAAGCAATAATGTTCTGAACAAGCACTAGAAGGCAATATTACACACCTTAAAGTTGGTTTCCATGACTACTTCTTGAAATATTTGAACTAATTCTTCATTAATTGTAATTGACAGGTTGTACAAAAATGGATCAATGACCAAAAATCACTAATAAATGTTATATATCTGATTAATCTATATTAATTTTGTCTAAAACGGTTAATATAGCTCTAGATACACAAAATTGTGTATTTACACAAGTATACTAGTAGAAAGTTAAAATAGAAATACCAGTCACAAATTATGTCTGGAACAACATACAAAATAAATTCAAGTTCTTTGAGAGGGGTTTGTAAAGATGTACCTAAAGTGCCATAATTCAGAGACTCACAGCTCAAAATTATACCTATCAGAGCAAACTGTCTAATGACGTTTTGTGCTGTTTTCAAAAACATGAGCAAGAAATAGGTTTGTGCCACTGTGGCCTTCAGTTTAGATAATAAAAGGTAGTTACACACATTTATACCCGTATGATAAACTGCCCAATCCTGTAAACAATTATAGACATGAGAAGACTGGTTTACCCAGAAAAAGTGTGAATAAAGCTCCATCTTCACAACTCTGCAATGGATAAGCGCCCCAGGACACAATGGTAAACTACAAATACCTGATGTAACAGCCTAGTCCCTTTCATAATTAAAGGACATCTTGTTATTGCCTAATACACTGCACATTCAATAAATGCAGTAAACTCTGGAACTTATTTGACAAAATACTACTATGCTTTCCCCATGTGTTGTAAGAAGCTGTGAGAAAAAAAGATGAAGCCAACTCCCAATTACCACTGTCAAAGCCAAGCTGATGAAACAAGTCAATCATCTACCTTCAGGGTATGTGGCATGTAAGGACATGGAAAAGAACAAAATAGGAGAGCCCTCAGCAGAAAGACACCCACATTTTAAGAAAAAGAAAATGAAAGTGATTTAACATCTCCTACATCAAGGAATCTGAAGATACAGCGAGCCTAGTAAGAGATGTAGGAGCCACTCAAATTTTCTAGTTGGTGGCAACTAAACATTGTATAAGCAGTCATATTTCGAAATTCTACAGCTTTTCCCCTTTCCCTACAAAACCCCTTCACCCCCCTTTACTCTAAAGCCTATAAATGGGAGGAAATAGAACATAAGATGAAGGGAAATGGCTGATGGGACATCAGAACACAAGTGCAGCTGCAATCACATCTCTAGAATACCAAAAGGTCCAGTTACCAAAGTACAGCTCTAAAAATCTCTATCAGACACCCTTCACATCCACATAAATCTCCTTCTGCACCCCCTTTGCATAAATCTCTTAAACTCCATGCCTTATCCAACAGCATGATTATCTAAAACTCATCCTATATATATGACACTATCCTTAACCTATACCATTGCTCCCCTTTAGTGAAAGGCAGATTTTTTTAAGGGAGGTGGAAAGTGGAGGATGGAATATCACGGGGGGGTGGGGTGGGTAGAATACGTGCAAATACCATTGCGGCAGAGATACTGGAAACGCCACTTCCCTCACCACTCTTGCAAATTCTCTCCGTGCAATGCCGTCTTACCCTCTACCAATCCCTCCTCCCTCCTCAACAATACACACACACGTGTCATAACCGACCTGCACCATCACCTTTTCTAACATCACATGCTACCTCCCACTCTCACTAACCCCCCACAAAGACGGTCACACACACAGGGTAGAAATTGTTGCCACCGCACCCTATCTTAGTAAGTGCTTCCACCAGCCAGCAACACGCGCTTGCAGAAAGACAGCTCAGTAAACAGGTATGCAGACACACATACATGCATACATACATACACACGCACGCACGCACACACATGCGGCATGTGGCCCAAGGAATAGCACTGGAGACGCACCTGGAGGCTGGGTGTCCAGCGCCGCTGCCCCCCTGGTCCCTGTCACTGAGCGCAGCTGTGTAAATCCTCCGGTAGCGGTCGGCCAGGGCCCGGCCTGACAGCAGCAGCTGGTAGTGACCCCGGGAGTCCGCGGCGGGCAGCCCCAGCCCCAGCCCCGCGGCAGCCACGGAGCCCTCGGGAACCGGCATGAACAGCGCCCCCGGCGCCGGGGAGGAAGAGATGGTGGCGGCTGGGAAGAATCCGTCCCCACCGGGCCCCGAGGAGGCGGCGGCGGGGGAGGCAGTCGCTGAGCACATCATCATCCTCGCCGCCGCCGCCGCCGCCTCGTCCCTGCGGGCCGGGCAAGCAGACACGCGCGCGCACACACAGCCCTTTTCCAACGACGACGGCGCCGGCGACGGCCTCTCGTTCCCGTAGCAGGAGACTACAAAGACAGCGTCCTCCTCCTCCGTCTTCTCCTTCTCCCCCCTGTGCCGCCCTCGCCGCTACTGGGACCACTCATCTAACCCCGCCACCTCGGGAGTGTGAGGAGTAGGCGGTGCCGCCGCTGCCACCGCCGCCACCGCTGCCACCGCCGGGGCTACCCGCAATGGGAAGCTGCCGTCCGCACTGGGCATGCGCCACTCCTCGCACATGCTCAGTAACTCCGGCCCGTTTCCCTCCCCACCCCCCCTCGCCACCACTCCCTCTGCCCCAGGGCTTTGGGTGTGGGGCGTTTGAGTTGTGTGGAATCTGAAAGAAATCCACTTCTCCGGATTTTACTAGCAGCTTGAGGAAGAGTAAGGAAAGTACTGCGAAGGCTGTCAGCTACAGGCTCTTGGCTTCAGGTAATGGGGTTCCTCTCCAGGTGGGAGAAGTTGGACCTGGAAGAGGGAATGCCCCCACCCCCCCCGCCGGAGAATGAGTGTTACGCACTCTTCTGCTACTTTTTCTCAAAGTGTGTGCTGCCAACATGAAGATTTACTGGGAACAGCGCTGGTTAATTCAGAATCAAAGGCAGAGAAGGCCAGCCAAACTGGAAGTATCTCTGGCGATTTTATTTTGGATTTTTTATCATTAGGATTAAAATGGCTTTTATTTCGAAAAACAGGTAGTAAGCTAGTGCATTCTCTTTTCTTTGAAAGTAGAATTCACAGATAAGAAAGTAGAATTCACAGATAATTCACATTCCTAAGTTCTATTCTCAACATTTACCACAGAGCTAAACCTTAATGCTTTTCTGACATTTTATGTTGACCCTACACTCATCCTTAGAGTCCACTTTTATCTCTTTGACAGTGGTCACTTAATGGCTTCTCTTTTTCTGCCCAGACTTACATTAGTAGAGATAATTCTTGAATCTGACCTGAAGCTATTAACTCTATGTGTAACATCTGAAAATGTCATATTTACCAAAGATCTTATCATTTTATCTCCTAAAATGTAACATTTGCTGAGTCCTTTGTGCCAAGGTATTCTACTAACCCCTTATAAGTAAGTGCTCTAGAAATGCATGTGCCAATGAATTCTGATTCCTAAGTTTTTCCATTTAACTCTCAATTTGAAGAGTTCACCTAATTCATACTCCTGACAAAAATCATTTCCTAATCCTATCATTCCCAGTACTATTTTATCTACTTACTGGCGCTTCTTTTAAAAAAGATTTATTTGTTTATTTATTTTGGGGGGGCTTGCATGCTTGTATGCACAGGAAAGGGGGGGACACTCCTAGAAACCCAGGACCCCTGAGACTTTGGCCTGAGCCGAAACCATGAGTCCACTGCTCTACGTACTGAGCCACCCAAGCACCCCTCTACTTACTAGCTTTTAAGTCTATGCCCTTTCCACAAATGTGCTTCTCAAAAAACGAAACCCAAAACCTTGTTTAGTATTTTGAAAAGTATAAACAAGGAGTGGAGAAATAAATTAATTCTAGCTTTTGGGGGGAGAAAGTGCTAAAGTAGTGCATTTTACCTGGGGCTTTAACATATGGATGTCATTTTGATTTTAAAAAAATGATAGTTACAAGTGGGGTAATAAAAACATAGGGACAAAGGACTGGCATGGGAAGTCATGGTATTTTAGCACTGTGAGTAGTCCTGTTAAACAGGTTTTGTACTTGTGTCCTTGTCCTCAACTATGAGCTCATAAACAAGAGCTTCTTATTTATCTTTGTGTCTTCCTCAGCCCCTAGTCTAGAAACTGGCACATAGTAGGTCACCAGTAATTATTTGTTAAACTAAATTCCTGTCCTGATGCTTCAGCACAGTTTTAAACCTCAGCATTGCACAGGAAGCTCCCCCTCACCCCCAACCCAAAGACAAGGTATTGAAGCAGTGAAGTGCTAGTACAGTTAAAGGCCTGAACAAGTAGGAGCTGCAAGGGCTCATTACTGTTGATGAGCCAGCCAGGTAGCCAACAGGCTCTGACAAACCAGAATTTAGATCCTGACTAGGCTATTTGTATGTCTTTGGGTAAATTTCATCCTCTGAATAATGGTCAAACTAATGTTGCATGAGATTGTAGGAGGACTTCAAACATCTAGGATGTCCACCTTGGCACATGGCTTTTCACAAATTGTAACACACAGAACAAAACACTAGACTTTTCCGTGAGGACAGTAAAGGTGTCTGTGTCTGTTCCCCCATTACATTCTCAGCTCCTAGTACAGGCTCTGGCCCTAAGCAAGAGAGAACCATGTATTGGCTGAATGAATGAATGAATGAATGAATGAATGAATGAATGTCGCCTGCAAAGAGAAGCATTTCCAGTTCAGGTTTAGGTAGTGGCTTGCTCAGTCACAGCCCTTTCGGAGTTTCTAATGGGGATAGAACCCAGCGGTGGCACGGTTCTCAGAGTTCTTCCCACCCTTTAGTTTCGCTTCAGTTTTTACCACACGCTTCTGTCCCAGGCAGGCCTCTTCCTGAGCCTTCTGGGTACACGCAAAAACCCGGTAACTGGATAATTTCCTGCGAAACCCGTTGTCATTGAGCGGTGCAACTAGGCGTGCGCGGAGTCGCACACATGCTCACTTAGGTGGCGGAGAATGGCGTTTCTGTTGCGGTTGGCCGCATTTCCTTCCACGGCAGCGGCAACGGCCGCTCTACTCCAAATTGATAGCCAATGCAGTTTTTTCTCTTCCGCCGCCTCCTCTTTCCTGCCTGGGCACTGCGCGCTCCCTGGGCACTGCTGCAGCTACTGCCGTGGCAGCTGGGCACTTGGGAAGGTTCCCTTGGGTTGGTGGGGAATGGGGCGCATGCCGGGAACGAAAGGGCATTTGGAGTCACCCTTAATTCCACTGCCAAGGGGATTTGAGGGGAGGGTGGTCCCCAAGGCAAGTCGCAAGAGGCACCTGAACCGTCGCTGCAGACGGGAGCCGTGGGTTTCTCGCCGCATGCAAAGCAAGAGTCCCCTCCTGCCCATCCTGCGCGTACTACTACTGAATGCCTCACACTGCCTATGTGGTGGGCGTGGGGGTAGGGGGCTCTTGTTATTCAAGAAAATGCAGAATGAAAGAATATAGAGAGATTTGCTTTTGTTTTTCCAGCCCCACCGAGCGCGGCTCCAGTACTTTCCGCGCTGCCATCTTAGCTTTATCTTCTGGCCAGGCTGGGCGTGTGTGTGCCTTTGGTTCGGAGGGAGGGTGGAGGGAGCACTGGGCGGGTTGGGTGTCAGAATTGGCTAGACAAGACTTCTGGACACAATCGCCCGCAAAGAATAACATTGAACTAAGGCAAATCCTGACTTTGCCCATTTTATAAGTGAAACACATGCGTAGTGTTTTTTAGTCTTTGTGGTTGATAATCATGTTCATTTCTCAAAAGCATCTCTCTGATTGTGTAAGACTATGGCTTCATCTTTCATGCGTATAATCACAGATTTTGTTTCTCTTTTCCACTTGCAATTGCAAACCTGGGAGTACAATTTTCTAAACTCTTCAGATTTGTATTTTTTGTACTCTATATCTTTAAGGATTTTTTTGGGGGGGGTTGTTTTTTTTAAAGGAAGCCATCAGCGCTGATGTAGTAAATAACAGGCAGAAACCATAAAGTGTATGTAAGAGGACAATGATTGATGTTGTTAGTTTCATTTAAAAGGTTAATATTGTACTAAAGCTATAAGATTACAAACACAGGAAGCACGTATGTTATGAGGAACACGGAGACTGCTGAAAATGATGTGGTCAAGTCAAGAGTCGGGTTTGTTTCCCAAATTTGTACAACAGTGTTGGAACATTTAAAAACAAAATTGGTAGCTGAGACCATTTTAAAACAAACTTAGTGGCTGAGAACAATTTGGAAGGAAAAAAATGCTCAAGCTTGAAGAGTGACGAAATATTTCACTCTTTGGTAACCTTCCCTTAGGGACCATGATTCTACATTCTTGACAAAATGACCATATGCACTTAAAATGAAAATTATTTTATGTACTATATTTAATACTCCAAAATGAATAGAAAAAATTCAACATGGTAATTTAAATTCTTTTAAACAAAAATTGCATATTGGATCCCCTAGATATCTTGACCTCTTGCTTTAAACATATGTTATTTCTATAGCCTTGGAAGATTCTGTAATTTGTAGGCATGAAGAATTAATGCTTTTTTATTTTTATTCATATTAGTTTTTAAAGATACAGATTTTATGTTTTCCTAAACAAAAATTTAGATTCTAGGGGGCTTGAGGTAAATATGGATATTTTCAGCCCTGAAAAATTATTTGAAATGTGAGGATATTCTTTGAAGTATGTGAAATTCATTAATAAATATTTGAATGCAAATCATATTTTAAAAATCTTATTGTTGTGATGCATTTTAGTCCAAAAGAAGCTTTACAAATGATAAAGGCATATAAAGTATAACTCTTTGAAAGAGAAATGTAAGAACCTTGCATTTTAACCTTGAAAACTTCACTGTAGTTTATAAATTATTAGGTTGGTCATTATTACTAAGGTTAAATAGTTTAATAATTAAATCATATCTTCCTAAACCCTAAAGGACTATTGAAATTCTTACATAATAGTAATTTTATCATATCAACATTTCCTTGAAATATATTGTTGTTGTTGTTTTTTATTTTATTATGTTATGTTAATCACCATATGTTACATCATTAGTTTTTGATGCAGTGTTCCATGATTCATCATTTGCTTATAACACCCAGTGCTCCATTCAATACGTTCCCTTTTTAATACCCATCACCAGGCCAACCCATCCCCCCCACCCCCTCCCCTCCAGAACCCCCAGTTTGTTATTGTTTTTAAGATAGTTCTTGGCTAAGCCAGATATCGGGATATATCTAAATGGCTCTAAAATGATTATACTAAGCGTGATCTTATTTTAAAGACATGTACCCTCTTTCAGGCTATGTTTTCTCATCAATAAAATGAGGATAATAAGAGCACCTACTTCATTAGATTCTTTGAGGATTACATTAAATAATATATATGAAGGGCTTAGCACACTACCTGTCAGGCATAACTATTATTATTAATAGTATGTGTGGTCTCCCTTATTTGAGGTGTATCCCAATCTTGTGCCAGAGGAAGAAACAAACAGTTATACACTTTGAGTTATATACACTTTGATTTGGAAGTATGTTTTTTTAACAGAGTCCTTTTCACAAACACAGATTTACTGTATCTTGACATGACAAGAAGAATAGAATCCAAAGATTGTTTCCCTAAAACACTCTGCTCTCCTATGATTTGTTAATTCACAAAACATATTGCTTACTTTCATTAAGTTCAGTGAGTTTTTGGAATTCTAGCTGATGGTTGTTGCATTTTGACACATAATAGTCAAAACAGATCAGTTTCTTCTCAAATGGCTGGTGGCTATGGTACACTTCTAGGGTCAAAAATTGTATACCATCCATGGCTCACATTCTCTGTTAATTTATCTGTAATTAACATGACAGTTTTAGCACCACTTGGTTCAAATTCCTTTTTTGATCAATATTTTTACTAACAAACTGAGGGTTCTAGAGGGGAGGGGTGCGGGGGGATGGGTTAGCCTGGTGATGGGTATTAAAGAGAGCACGTATTGAATGGAGCACTGGGTGTTATACGCCAACAATGAATCATGGAACACTACATCAAAAACTAATGATGTAATGTATGGTGATGAACATAACATAATAAAATTTTTAAAATTGAAAAAAAAAGAAAGTAAAAATAAATTGATTTATTAGTTCTTCATAATTAATTCTCTTAAAAAGATTTTGCCCCTTTTTATCATATCAGGTTTGCCTTCATACTGGGCCAGAAGCTGTTTAAAAGTTTTTAAAACATATAATACATGAAAAATAGTTTATACTTACCTAAATTAATTTTTGGTGACAATATTTTCTTAGTTTAGACAGAATGATCTTATCTGTATGATGTCACATGTTGGGAACTAAATTATTTATGTGGTAGAGCAAAGACAACATTGCTTCTGGAGAAAAACTGTGGCTTCCATACAAGTATTCCTAAAGTCCACCTCTACGTGCAGGTGGGATGGAGTGGCAGTCATATGCTTATTTGTTCCTGAGTGCATTCCTCTCCATTTCCCTGCTCTGCTCTGTACAGCAAGGGAGTGAGCCCTGCAAACTACATTTTCTAGGCTCCCTTGCCAGCTAGCTTCAAATTAGATTCAGCCAATGGAGTGAGACAGATGGTTGGGAAGTGGAAAGAGGGGAAAAATCATGCCTCCAGACCTCCTACTCCCACCTCTCTTTCTGCTTTGGGCAACATGTCCTTTGTGGTTCTACTCCTGGGGGGCAACTTCTCCTTCCATGATCCAGTTCTAGCCAGGTAACCTCTGTTGTGGAACCAGTTCTCCCTGGGCAGCCCCAGCTCACAGAATCTGGTAATAGCATCTCCTCCTTTGGTCTCTTCAGCTCTAGACATTATAGTGGCTTCCTGCAGTTATCAATCCTTAGATGCCTCTGTCCTTCATTGGGCTTTTCAGCTCCTTCACTACTGTTGCAATTAGTTCCTCATATTCAATTCCCTCTCTTAATGACCTGGCATGTGCCTTTCTGTTTTCCTGTTTGAACCTGAGTGGTACGGATAGTCTTCCATCCAAATAATAGACTTGATTTGGCTTCTCAGCCAAATGATGGCATTTTATCATCTCATATCTGGTCTTTAAAGCTTGTGCTTCTGAGTTCAGTCAGCAAAACAGAAACCTGGTTTGAAAACAAAGTTGATTGATTCAGCACACTCAGTCCAAATCCACCTCCGCCACCACCTTCCTTGCCTGCCTCTACTTTAAAGACTGGAAAAAGTGAAATACTCTCTCTGTGAACCTCTCCTGCATTTAGGGTTGGCTTTAGGACACAATTCAGGCAGCAAGAGGGAGGAAAATCTGTTCTTATTGCTTCTGTCTCTCTTTCCACTTTAAAAATGGGCAGGATGGCTGACATTTGTAGCCATGAGACAAGAGGTATGAGATAAAGGCCAAGAACATCACTGACATTGGCCTTGACATTATAAAGTCATTGAACAAAGTTTCAAACTTGTTTTTATGCAAGAAAAAGAACTCTAAATTGTCTCAGCTACTGTTAATGAACTATTTTTTACTTGTAGATAAAAATGTTCCTACTCAATACACCAGCTCCAACATCTTGTCAAAAAAGTGTGCTTTCTATCTAGTTTCTATGAGTAGTCTGCCTGAAAGAAGAAATATTTATGAAAAAATAGTAAAAGCATAAAAATCCACTCATTCCCCTGGGTCCTAAATTTTCTTGCTTTATTCAAGTCAAACATCAGAAAGTTCACTGAATGATATTTTATATCATGCCATTGGATTTATTAAAGATTTCTGCAGTGATGTGCCTCCCAGATAACCTTCCAGATCTGAGGCACTTATTCCCCTAACTTCTGCAGTGTTGACTGCTCACAGCTAAGTCCCTTTTCATAAGTTACTCTTGGCTTTAGGGAGCTCCCTCACTCAAGGTTCCACTCCATCCCCAGAGGGAGTCTGCATCAAATAATGGGTAGATGTGGTGTACAAAGATCTGGACTTCTGACCTTAATTCAAGGTTATTCTGAAGAGCCATCCCTGCTCCAGAATTCTCCATGGAATTAGCTAAGGCCTTTGTTGCAATTGCATTGCAGTTCCATTTCTTTCTCTTGACCCATCCTGCTTTCCTCACTCATTCATAAGCAGTATTGTTGAAAGCACTCAACAATAAACTTCCTGCATGCAAGTCTCCATTTCTAAGTCTGTTTCCCAAGGAAACTGACTTAAGTCATTTGGTATGGGGAGTGGTCTGAAAAAGTGAACTCTAAAATGGGATGGATATTGGAGCTTGATCATCCACTGGTTGGTTGGCAATGGGGATCCCATCTGTTGTGGGCAGTTTCTAGGGTGGCCCCACGATCTCCATCTCCTAATATACCTACCCTTGTATAAGCCTTTCCCCTTGTGTGGGGTAGGACCTGAAAATTTCTTCTAACCAATAGGATATGGCAAAAATGACAGGATGTACACGATTACACATATGTGATTAAGTTAGTATTATATTATCACTCCCACCTTGCTGGGGCCTCCTCTTCCTTGTTGGCTTGGAAAGAACAGGCTGCCATGTGTGAGCCACCACATGGAGAGGTACACATGGCAAGGAGCTGTTGGTAGTAGCCTCTGGCCTATAGCCAATAAGGACTGAGTCCCACAGTCTGGCCGCCTGCAAGGAGCTGAATTCTGCTAAAAACCATATGGTTTTGGAAATGATTCCTTTCTCAGCTGAGTCTCAGATGAGACTGTAGCCCCAGCTGACACCTTGATTGCAGCCTTGCAGAGGATAGAGCTAAGCCATGCCCAGTCTTCTAATGTACGGAAACTATCAGATAGTAAGTGTGTGATAAAGTCAACCACTAAGTTTGTGACAGTACTATTATGCAGCAACAAAAAACCTAACAGACCATCACTGGTCCACTGGTGGTAGGCTGAGTGTGATAGCCCTGAGATGGGTAGAACTGTGCAATTGCTGAAACTTTCACTGGAGGTGAACTAAGATGGGATAGTTGCAGATAGAATGCATTTGTAGGTGCAATAGCCTAAGCTTTTGAGAGGCTTAAGGAAAGTGTTCATTATAAAGACATTGGAACTAGATTACTCTTGCTGAGCACCATAGATATACTGGGAAGAGACAATGAAATGCTGAAAGTTAGGGTTCCAGTGGTCTGAGACATGTCAGAAATCTCCTGCAAAGTAAAGGGTAAGTTATCACATCTCACACTTCCTACCACAAAGGAGGGACAACACTTGCTAAGCTTCTCTGAGTCTGCAGGCATAATATTTACTTGAGAATATTGCTCTGATACATTTCCTGAATGACACAGATGGCTGCCAACTTTAAGTACTGCCCAGAACAGTAAAGGGCTCTGCATTATCTCTTATCTCTGTGGAGGGAGCAGTTTTGCTTCTTAGACCATACAACATGACAGAGCCTATGATATTAGATGTATCAGTGGTGGGGAAAGATGCTATGGAGTGAATGGGAAATTTCCATAGTAAAATCACAAAGAAAAGGGTTTGAAGGGTTCTGAAGCAAGGTAAAAAAACAAAACAAAACAACAACAACAACAACAACAAACTTTTGCAAATAAAATCATAAACTATAGAAAAATGGCTTCTGGTAGGTTATTTGGACCCTGATAGAGACAGAGCACCTCACCATGAGATGTCAAGTTGTTGAATTGCCTATAAGGAGCTAAGTTTTGTCAGACCCACTAACTCATAAGGTCCAGTGGGCCCAGTAAAACCTATGGTCAGAGTAAGTAATATATCCAGGATTGGACATGAGCAGGGCCAGAGCACAAGTAAGCTGCATGGATGTGTGGCCAGACTTCTATGTCCATCAACCATTATTGCACAGGTACCAGTGCAATAATGGGGCCTGGAGCCTCTTCAGTCAATATGGTTGCATGGGATTATGGAGTCCCTTAAGACTGGCTGGTGGAGGAGAAAAAAGGCTGAGTTTGGTTCAAGCATAGGTTGACTTGGTAAGTAGGTACAAGCTGAAATGAACTGCTGCTACACTATGATCTGATAGTAATGAAGCAAAATCCTCCCAATGGTTCACACTTCATACATTGTCCATAACATCCATTTTGCACACAAAGAGCAGTGGCCTGAAGTAAGACTCATAGGTAGTGACAGATGGCTTTGGTAATTGGTAGGGGCCTGGAAGTAGAAAGATTGAAAGACTGGGGAGAAGGAAGGCTGCGGAAGAGACATGTGAATGAACCTTTGAGAGTGGGCACAGAGTGTGGCAGTCTTTGAATCAGATCACATGGTGATGCCCTTCAGAGAACATCCCATCATGGTAGAGACAATAAATGACCACATAGACAGGATGACTCCACCAGTTGATATCTGCTAGGCTCTGCTTTTGTCCACCCACTGGGGGCACAGAGAGCACATGCACAGAGTAGCTATGGTGCAGAGGTTATACATGGAACTTACAGTTAGTTCTCTGCCTTAACAATGCTGATCTAGCTACTGCCACAGCCAAATGTACAACCTGCCAGCAAAAGAAACCAACACTAAGCCCTTAATAGAGCATGGTCCCTGAAGAAGACCAACCAGCCACTTGCAAAAAAATTGATTATATTCCATCCTGGAAAGGCCAGTGATTCAACTTGGGTGGGAGGGATACATATTCTGCTATGGATTTGCCTTCCCTGCCCACATTGGCCAGAACCATTATCTGAAGTCTTACAGAGTTCTGTTTCACAGATATGGGATCCTGAAAAGCATTGTCTGAGACCAGGGGGTTCACTTTATAGTAAATAATGTGTGGCAGTAGATATATGTCTGTGGTAGACTCAATTATGACCCCACCTCCAAAATTATCCAGATTGTAATCCTTAGAACCTGTGAATATGTTACCGTACATGGAAAAAGGGGCTTTGCAGATGTGATTAAGTTAAAGATCTTAGATGATCTAAATTTATTTGATCATTTATTGGACTATCCAGGTGGGTCCAATGTAACCACAAGAGGTTTTTTAAAAAAATTATTTATTTTAGATAAAGAGAGAGAGGGAGTGTTGGGGGGCAGAGAGGGTGGGAATCTCCAGCAGACTCCCCGCCAAATGCAGAGCCCCATGTGGGACTTGATCTCACAATCCCGAGATCATGACCTGAGCCTAAATCAACAGTCGGCTACTAAACCAACTGAGCCACCCAGGTGCCCCAACAAGACTCTTAACAAGAAGGAGGAAGGTTGGTCAGAGTGAGAGAAGGCAATGTGACAATGGAAACAGAGTCAGAGAAGATGTGATGATAAGGAGAGGAGAGAGAGAGAGAGATTTAAAGATGCTATGCTGCTGACTTTGGCTATGGAGAGAAGGCCATAAGCCAAAGAATGCAGGTGGCCTCTAGAAGCTGGAAAAGACAAGGAAATGAAGTCTTCCCTGGAGCCTCTGCAAGAAATATAGCCCTGCTAACATCTTGATTTTAGGACTTCTGACCTTCAGAAATATAAGATAATAAATTTGGTTTGTTTTAACCTAGTAAATTTGTTACAGCAGTAAGAAGAAACAAATACAATGTCCATTGGATCCCTTACCCTAAAGTGCCACCCGGAACTTGCTGTTGATCGAATTGAAGGTGCAATTGGGGCACAAGTTACACATAATACACCTTAAATTAACAGCTATTACATGGCACTGTATCCCGAATAGGTAGAATATATGAATTCAAGAACCCAGAGTGAAAGCAGTAGTGGCCCTACTCCCAACGAACCCTTAGACAATATGTGACTAGGGGCCAAGGACTCTCAGGGTGGGTGATCCTACAAGGTAGACCACCTAGACTAGCAGAGGTTCTAGCTGAAGGGAAAGGAAATCTAGGACAGGTGGGGAGGAGGGTCATTATGAATTTCCGTTGTAGCAGTGAGACTCTAGCAACAAAGACAGTGGTTTATCCCACTTATTTTCCTCTTTTAGGTTTCTGCAGAAAAAAAAGAACCCAGAATCCTGTATATGGGGTGAACTCTCTAGAGAAGCAAATAAAATTGAGCAATGTTAGGAGTGAACTGAAATGGATATAGGTTATTGCCCTCATTGACTGCCCTTTGTGATTGAGTCACTTCCCAGTGGTCAGATAGGTTGGCTGCTGACAGCTCACAGCTGAGCCCTTTTTCTCTGAGCGTAGTCTTCAGTGCAGGGTTGCTACTTAGATCATGATTGTGTCCCCTCCCTGAGGTACATTTTGTTTCAGTGACTTAACATTGCAGTGGTACAAGAGCCTAACCTTAATCCTTAATTTGGGAACAATTTTACAGGTCATCCCAATTCCTTAGCTCTCTGTGGGTTTGGCTGATGCTTCTCAACTGATCCTCAGTTCAACATTTCCCTCTACCTAAACTTGCTTTCTTCACTTCTTTACGGGTTTTATTCCTAAGTATACTGTCTAATAAACTTCCTGCATGCAAGTTCTTGTTTCAGATCTGATTTCCTGGGGAAATTAAACTAGGACAGTTACTGTGATTAATATATACAAAATTTGTCATTGCATTTGCTTGAAATATTGATGGCATTATTCATGCCACGCCATGTTTTAAATTTCATCTTGTAAGTAAGTACTAAAAAATTGCTTTCCCTAAAACCTATACTTTTTCTTTTTATTAATAAAAATTTCATAATTGTTCTTGATTCCCTTTGCATTTGGCTACTGAGAAACAGTAAATTTGGTATGTGCTACAGTCCTTTTTCAGGATCTGATAAAAAAATTATAAAAAGTTTATAGCAAAGGAAAGCAAAAACTTATCTTTATTACAAAAATGGCTAAGCAAGAAGACAGAGCTTAATATAAAGCCAAAAAAGCTCTCTTTTCTGAAACCAGATATATATTTTTTAAGATTTTATTTATTTGACAGAGAGACAGTGAGAGAGGGAATACAAGCAGGGGGAAGTGGGAGAGGGAGAAGCAGGCTTCATGCTGATCAGGGAGCCAGATGTGGGGCTCGATTGCAGGACCCTGGGATCATGACCTGAGTTGAAGGCAGACGCTTAACGACTGAGCCACCCAGGGGCCCCTGAACCCCAGATATTAACAGTTTCAGCCATCCACTCACTTTAATACTGTCAGGGTCGTCCTCCTTACATGATAGGGAAGAGATTGTGTGTTCTCTGAAGGATGAAAAGGAGGAAGGGGCTGGGGCTATACATGCCCAATTTCTGCTTCCTAACTCCACAATGAAATAAGGTACTGCTCCTCCCCTTTTCATCCATCTTCTATCATCATTATTCTCCTGATGGTTAGAACGTATCAGGCACCGTGAACAAAAGACATCAGTTAGGCACTTGTAGCTCAGCATGACCTGTTGAGGGCCTCAGCTAAGGCAGTCAGCATAGAGGGGAGAGGACTGTTCAAGAGGTAAGATGCACAGAAAAAAGTGATCTAATGTGGAGGGTGAGAGAAACAGAAGATCCTAATGTGACTCCCAGATTCTGGGTGGATAACGGTGTCATTCACTGAGATGGGAAGCCAGGAAAAGAGACTGTTTGGGGACAGGAGATTAAGAGTGCTGTTTATCTTCTCTAACATATTTCTTGGTCTATTAAGAGAATGCTTTTAGAGAATGTGATCACTCCCCAACTTACACACAGTCCTCTGCCATTGATTTTTGGTTTGGTCCATCCTATTCTCTACACAGCTGTCATTTTTGAAAACTGTACTATATGCAATGAAATATTATCCAGCAATAAAAATGGACACATGCTACAACATACAATGAACCTTGTAGATGTTATATTAAATGAAAGAAGCCAGACACAGAGGCCAGATATTGTATGATTCCATTTATACGAAACATCCAAAATAGATAAATCCACGAAACAAAGTAGATTGTGGTTGCCTGGGGCTTGGGGAAGAGGGGGGATAGGGAGGGACTCCTTAACAGGTATGGTATTTTGGGGGGGTGGGGAGGATATGATGAAATTGTTCTAGAATTAGATAGTGTGGATGATTGCACAACTGTCCAAATATACTAAAAACCACTGAATTGTACACTTTAACAGGATGAATTTTATGGCATATGAATTATATTTCAATAGAACTTATTTTAAAGATCTGCTTCAAAGCCTTCAGTGATTTTGTATTGGAATCATTAAAGTTAGCTGCCACAACAAACAATCCCCATGAACTGCTTGTTCTTTTTGCCCTTCCGAGCCATTCTTCTCCCCTCACTGAGCAGCTTTGTGCCCCAGGAGGCTAGAGCTCCATGCACTGCCTCACCTGGGCTCTCCCAAGGCTGCATTCTGATTGGGTTTGCCCAACAGGGAAACCCTCTCCGGAGACTGAAAGACAGGAGAAAAGGCAGGTCAAGGTATTTTTCTGGCTCTCTCCCCTTCTTCTGGCAGTGGCAATGTCCCTTCGTGACTGGGGTTCCTGCTGGGCTGTTCCTCCTCTGTGACTCCAGCTCCCAGGGCTCTGATAACTCTATTTCCTCTCTGCCTTTTCAATTGTAGAAGTGGGAACAGCTTCCTGACTCCCATGTTTCTTCCTTACCCTGTCCATACCTCTGAAAGTTTCCTTAAAGTCTCTTCATTTGGGGGCTCCTGGGTGGCTTAGTCAGTTGAGTGTCCAATTCTTGGTTTCAGCTCAGGTCATGATCTCAGGGTCGTGGGATCGAGCCCTGTATTGGGCTCTGCACTGGGTGTGGAGCCTGCTTAAGATTCTCTTTCTCCTTCTCCCTCTGCCCACCGCCCCCCCACCCCGCTCTCTCTGTCTCTCTAAAATAAATAAATAAATAAAATCTTTAAAAAAAAAGTCTCTTCATTTGAACCATCTGGGATGATTTGTTTTCTGGTAGAATTCTGATCGATAACCCCCAAACCTCAGTGGCTTAACACAAAGTTGATTCCTCACACATTTGATACAAGTCAGATAGCCCTCTTTTGCCATCTGGACCTCGTGGCCTCCAACACAAGGCAGGAAGAGTGAATTAGAAGATTGCAGAGGATGCTCTCTAAGGCCAGGCTTTCATCTCTCCCACCCACATCCAATGCCCAGAACAAGTCACAGGGTCCCAAGCTAACTGCTACCATCATGGCATGGTGAACACATGGCATTATCTCTGACTAGTACTACAAAATTGTCTTCATGTTTAAATGAACTATGTAGTAGGGCATAAAATATATGTCACCATCTGGCCCCAGCCTACCTTGTTACCTTTATGGCTGCTAGTGTCTGTCCCATGCCATGCCTTTGCACAAGCTGTTCCTTCTGCCGGAGTTTTCAGCCTCTGTCTTCTCCACTTGGATCACTTCAGAACTCAGCTCAATAATTAACTTCTCCAAGAAACTTATTCTGACCCTTCCCAGGGCTGATTTAACTGTTGGTCCTCCATGGTACAACCATAGTGCCAGGAAAACATCTCCATCATAACATTTATCACTCTATGTTATAATTTCATTCCTTTCTTCATTTTGGCAATTGAGCTGTGAATTCCTTGAAGGCATGGATTATATTTCATTTCTACCTTTCCCAGTACCTACCACTGTAGTCACTATACAGATAATCATTTCAGTTAGTGGTTCTTAGCAAAGTTAGTATTATCCCCCTCAAGAGAGCATTTTTGAAATTTGTGGACATGTTTTTCATTGTCATAATAACCAGGAAACCCTACTGACATTTAGGGTATGGTCTAGAGGTAATAAACATCCTGCATTATACAGGACAGTCCCTCACAATGAAGAACACTTCCCTGTCCTGCAAGACAATTGTACCATTGGATCTTCAAATAGATGAGAAACCTGTTTATATTGGCTTGAATCTGGACCCTAATTCAGTTTTACATATAAATGCTGTTTTGGTTGTCTATTGCTATATAATCGAACAGCCCAGAATTTAGAGACTTAAAACAGCAAAAGTTTATTATCTCCTATGTTTCTGTGGGATAACTGGCTCAATTGGCAAGTTCTTCTGTTCCATGTGATGTTGAGTGTTGCTGCACTCAGATGGGCTCAGTGGGGCTTGAACATCTAAGATGGCTCTCTCTCACCATTGGGAGTTGATCTGGAGCTGTCAGTTGGAGCACTTCAGACCTCCTTCGTGTGGTCTCTCCTTGTGTCTTGGGCTTCTCCTACCATTGTAACTGGGTTAATATTTACAAAATATTTATAAAATAATAGATATTTATATTTTTAATTATTAAATATGTGTAGTAAGTATAATTATACATAACACCAAGATATTTGTAGATAGAAGGGTAGATAGAAACAAACTTTTGTTTTAGTTTTCCCTTAAATTAAGGCATTGTATTTTTTTATTATGTATAAAGATAAGTTATATTATTTATTAATTTAATATCAGGATAGTAAAGAAGTTGTTATACAATATTTGCTCTAAGGAGGAGGTGGGGTAATAGAGTTGAAAAATTACTGATCTGTGTGAACTGAACTGATAACTCTGGCATTCCCTTTTAGTTTCTGTGTTTGTCTTCTCTGGACACAAATGAACTCAAATCTCTAAAAATAATATGGGGAATATGAATAAATAAATGAATAAGTAAATAGCTAATTCTGTGTTTTTCCAATTATTAAAATGTATAATTCTTGTAGAATATACAATATTTATCTTCAAAACTGATTTTTCTCCCACAGAAATAGTTCTTTGTTATTTTCTAGTTTGAACCAGATTAATGTCTAGATAATGTGTCATAACAACACTGTTATATTTTATTGGTGTACCTTAATAAGAACAGCTTCTTGATTTATCTACTACATAATCTTATTTTTGGAATAAGATGGAAATTATACATAATGATTTTAGATTTCTGACATTGCAAATTGCTTCACCTCATATTAAGATTTCTCAAGAAAAAAATATCATTAGACTTTTTAGTGAAGCCAGCCTATATATAAATGTATTTATCCCATAGCTTTCCTTAAAATATTGAGTTGAATAAATATTGTACTTAGAATATATTTACTATCTGAAACTAAATTCTGTAGAGCTATAAGTACTGATAATGTCTTCCTGTGATCTCCTACTGCTTATATAATACATTACTCTCTAATCAAGGGTTTGTTTTCTAATGCTTATATTTTCATACAAAAATACATAAACTAGCATTTCCCATAAGATGATTTTTAAAACAAGTAGACAAATACATAAATCAAATAAACTCATTTAATGTCCTTTGCTGTGGGGTCTGAAAAATGCTACCTTCCTAGTCTGGTAAGCAGAGGATAACCTCCCAGTTTTTGTGTTCTTATTTTGTTTTTTAAAAAATTTAGTTTAATTTATTTATTTGAGAGAGAGAGAGAAACAGCATGAGAGGGGAGAGGGTCAGAGGGAGAAGCAGGCTCCCTGCTGAGCCGGGAGCCCGATGTGGGACTCGATCCCAGGACTCCGGGATCATGACCTGAGCCGAAGGCAGTCGCTTAACCAACTGAGCCACCCTGGTGCCCTAACTTCCCAGTTTTGGGATAGATGTTAACCATTGGTTCTGGTAGACATATACTGCCTTGTTGATCTGGTAGACGGGTAATACCCTCTTGAACTGGTGCTACTCTCTTGGTCTGGTTGGCTGATTCTCCTCTCCTGGCCGGTGGACACATGCTACTTCCTTGTTTGATAGATGCTACTTTCCTGGTTTAGTAGACGGATGTTGCCCTTGTGATCTGGTGAGGCAGTAGAGAACCAAGCTCTCAAGCTAAAATAGTCCTATAAATCATCACTTAGCTTCTGCTCAGGAAACAGAGCAAATGATTCTGTTAGTTACCACTGGAGTAAGGCACAAATGGCCCCTGAGAAGTATATCATGGACAGGATATAAGAGATATAATTACTTAACTACTGTTGCTACAATAGGGTCAGATAAACACTGTCATTTTCTTTCTTAAACTATTTTAAGGAGGGGCAAGAGAAATCCAGTTTCACATCAAGCTTTATCTTCAAGCTTTATAAAACTGAATACTGTGTGGGAACCCCATGAATATTTGACCACAGAGAGAAAATCCCCACCCTAAGCCAACCACTATGTCTACATCAATTTTAGTTTGGGGAACTAGGCCAGCCTCAATTCTAATGTGGCAACAGAAAAATTAGTCTGGCTCCTTATAAGTACAAATAGTGACTAATTTAGTTGTTAATTTTTAAAACACTACCAACATGTAATATTGAAAGCTATTACAAATATTTTTTGACATACTTTTTTTGTTACTCCCCCATTTTTCCCACACAAATCATAAAGTATTTTTTCAGTGTGTTAGAAAAGTTTACTTAATCTTTGTACCAAAGAAAATATAACAAAAAGCCAAATAATAGTAAATTTTAGACTCAACCCACCAATATTGCTTATAATATAGGGGCTAGTCTATTTGAGTTAATATCACGTCTCTGACATTTAAAAATTTATCCTTATTTCAAAGCAATATAAGTTCAATCTAAAAATGAACATTGGCCCATCCTAAGGATGTTTACAGAATGTGAGAGAAAATTAATTCTGTTGACAGACAAAAGTAGTGCCTTAAAGTGTGTGTGTGTGTACAGTATCTTGCCTAATGAATCCATTTTATAGCCACAAGCACAGAACTGAGCACTACCCTTAAATTTCTTTCTTTACTCTGACATAAAAATACAAAACAGTACAAAGGAAAGAATCAACTTACTGTCCTATCCAAGAAAAACACATCCCCCAGTTCAAAACATAGCACAAGACAAACTTAAAAATTGTAAACACATTAGTCAGTAGTAGTATTACAATTTCACTACTCAAAAGATTAGAGTTATTTAATGGATTTTCACTTATTAGAATTATACTTTTCATAATTGCACAGATGTGATAACTATTGATTAAACTATTATAAACTATATACATCCCACTGTTATGATTCCATACTTTATGTAATTGGTGATAGAACAATACAGTTTTAGAGTACTACAGTTTGTCTTGTATGAAGTGAATTTGTTATCATGTGGGTCTGTGGTGTAGCCCTACTAATAAATTTAAAAAGCCAAAATACTTCTGAGCCATTGTACTCTTTATTTGGCTACTTTAATATGGCTAACATTCAGCAAGAAAACAGCCCTAGTTCAGAAAGTGAAATAATTAAATTGGAGAGCTAAAATGTGAGAGGGTAAGTCATAAAGGTAACTAGAGATTTAGCAGAATTTTGCAGAATCAGTGAGAACATTCCATTCTTGTCCTTTCCCTTTTATTCTATACACAGAAATCATCACTATGGCATCTTATGCTTTATGAGTATGATAAATTATTTGTTAAAAAGAACCTCAATAAGCTGATTCATTGTCACTATTTCTTTCCCAAGAGGGTGAACTTGCAAAGTAGTGACATTTAAAGTTTGTTACTGGGGCGCCTGGGTGGCTCGGTCGTTAAGCATCTGCCTTCAGCTCAGGTCATGATCCCGGGGTCCTGGGATCGAGCCCTGCATCGGGCTCCTTGCTCCGTGGGAAGCCTGCTTCACCCTCCTCCACTCCCTCTGCTGTGTTCCCTCTCTCACTGTCCCTCTCTCTGTCAAATAAATAAATAAAATCTTTAAAAAAATAAAAAATAAAAAAAATAAAGTTTGTTATTTATTACCAGCTCTGATAAAATGCATTATTTACTTATAAATCTTCAGGTATACACACATGCATACATACATGGGTAGATATATAGCTAAGGAAGAATGAAAATAATTGGCTTACATAAATTTTCAGTTAATATTTGGCTCTATTTACTACATGTCTCTATATTTAGAATTTTCTGAATTGTACTTTATAGCTATTCTCTTTTTAAAAATTCAATTTCTGTAGCAGATGTGCTAAGATCAGTATCTCATATTTGTATAACATGCTATAGTTTTAAATATCATTTCCAAAATATAATTGCAAATAATGAAGTATCATCACTCTATTCTAGATGAGGCAACTATGTCCAGAATGGTTAAAAAATGTGTCCAAGGTCACAAAATTAAGATGTGGCTGAGTGCTATATTTCATTCTAGTATCATTTCCCATTATATTTTAAAATGACATTTAGTATAATCTCTAAACCATGTATGTATATGACCTTTTTAACTGAACTTGAATGAATTCTTTTTAAACAACTTGGACACATTACTTATCTCTCCGACCCTCAACATCCTCATCTCTAATATGGAAATAGTAGTAGTACCTGTCTACAGGATTATTGTGAGCTAATTCATGGAAACTCATACAACAGTTCTTAGCACATAGTAAGTGCTCAGTAAATGTTAACCATTGGATTACTGAGACCACTGACCTTTATAGTCTTTTCCTTCATCCATAAATAATCCTGCTTTTCATAGTGGATGCCCTTAATTTTCTGAATTCTCATTCCATTTTCTTTCCTTCGGTAGGTCTTCAGTTTCATATATTTTGGATAGATTTCTTTCATTCTTCCTTCCATACTTTTATGTATGTGTGTGTGCTGTATGTGTCTGCGTATCTACTTTGAATTTCTTTTTTAATGAGTTGCCTGTTCAAATCTTTTGCTATTTTTTTATTGGGTTGTCAGTTTGGATCCTCTAGGAAGCAGATGCCAAGCTGAACATATACAGAGACATTTATTATTAATTTTAATTGCATTTCAAACGTTATAGAAACAAGAGTGACCTGCTAGTAGAATGTAATGGGGAAGGGAGGATTTTTTTTTTGTTTTCCTTTTTTTTTTTTTTTTTTTTTACAGTGAAGCTTTGTGTTGCTATTGCTTTGACTGGCTGTGCTGTGTTGTCAGTCTGGGGTGGGAAAGATACTGATATATCTGTCATTACTTTATGAGATCATTTGTTACATTATCTTTTAAGAGTAGCATCCATTTTAAGAGTTTAACTGTTTGTTAATGTTGAGATGTAAAGCTGCCACCTTTATATTTTCCTGCTTCTGATTTTATGTGAGGGAAACAATAATTGGTTACCTTCAAATTTTGAAATTAAAAATGTACAGTTTTTTTTAAAAGAAAAAGGAGGATAAAAGAGCCTTGGAATAAATAGTGAAAGCCTCTGACCTTAATGCTGATTTGACATGTGCGAAAGGAGAGAAGGAAGAAAAGTTGACTGTGAGGAGTATCTCATTGCAATGCAGCTCTGAGAAAGCATCAGCTGGGCCAATGGGGAATCCCAGAGCAAAGAATGCCTGTCAGAGAAGTCCTATGGTGGGTGGGAATGGTTAGGTCCTAGTACCCTGCCTTGCTCAGTTATTGGCTAGGAGCCGACCTGGAGAGCCTGGCCTTGGTGTGAATACTGTGGTGGATCCAAAAATGTTGCAGCTATCTACCAACTACCCTTATTTATTTATTTATTTATTCATTCATTCATTCATTCATTCATTCATTCATTTATAAGTTTCAATTTTAATTTTAATATAGTTAACATGCAGTGTTATATTAGTTTCAAGTATACAATATAGTGATTTAGCAGTTCTATACATTGTTCAGTACTCATCATGATAAGCGTATTCTTTAATTCTCATCACTTATTTCACCAACTACCCTTCTTGCCACAGTTTCTCTTGAAGGGGGCTCTGAGTAACACATCTCCAAGGCCACCACAATTGCTCAGTGTTTTCTCACAGATACTAAGGAATCCCTTACATATTTTAAATATTAATCCTTTGTTGGTTGCAATAAAGGGCTAATTGGTTGCATTGACTTGTCTGTTAACTTCAAGATGTCAGTCACAAAAAGGATATTTGCCATTTGTGGAATCCAGTTCTAAGTCTTCTTTGCCCCTGAGGTTGCATAATATTATGTAGCATCTGGAATATTCTAAAAAGAACTTCTCCATCAAAGATTATTGAAAGCCTTGTTCATATGGCATCTGTTGCCAAATTCCATTACTACACATCTATGCTACACATAGAAATTTGTATGGCTGTGAGTTTTTTTTTTAAATCAAATGTCTGCTACCAGCTTGCATTATTTCCATGGCAAGTCTACCATCTACCCACTGATTAAACAATACAGTCCATTTGTAAGAGAGCAGGGACTTTCCCTGTTGCCTGAGAATTAGGCTAGGGATTACTTAGGGGCCACAGAACTGGCTCTGAAATAACTGGTGTCTGCCATTCTTTCTCAGTCTATATAAGAAGTCTGAGAGTCAGGACAATGAAAGACAGTAGGGGGATGTCAGTAGAAGTGGTATGGAGGAGAGAGTGCCAAGAGAATTTCTTCCAACAATTGGGAATAACCAGCTAGAAGAAGAGACTGCCATTCTGTTTCCTGGTAGACATCTTTGTTGGGAGAAAATTCTTCCCATTCTTCATGAGTCTTTCACATATCTGTATGTCTTACAAATTAAGTATGGACTACCTTTTGTTCTGGTTTATTTTTTCAAGAACATTTGTATAGCAAACAGTCTTGGAACATAGGGATAGTGTCTCCGTTTAGAGCAAAGGGCAAGAACACTTGCTATCTAGTGTAATGAAGAGATCTTCTTTTGGAGCAAAGGTCAGGCTTACCAAGTGCCTGTCTTAAAACATTTGGATTCCCTAAGTTTGAAGTTCTTCTCCTGAAATGCAGCCCATTTCATGTGCAGGTGACCACTGGCCCTCTTTATGACTCCCTGTGGGAATTGGGGCTTGGAAAAACAGCAGAAAACTAGTGATGCTGTCGCTACACTCTTGCCATAACAAACTACTCTTCTTGTCTGATGCAGGAATCTTGTGTTTTCTACCAGCATTCTTGAAACTGTGACAGACTAACTTGTTAGCTTGCAAATAATATATTCTCAGACTTTTGAAAATTCTTAACATTCTGCTTAGACAGTGGGTTTGTGTTGCTTTTCCTCTGTGTTTATCTGAACATAAGAAAAGTGAATAGGAAAAAGATGGCAAGATAGAAAGAAGAAATTGAATAGACCAGCTTTTACATAATCACCATTGGATGGAGTACACAAGTTATCTATTGCCACAGTAATGCCACACAATAAACAACAATGAAATTTTAGTGACTACAACAACAAAGATTTATTTCACTCAAAAGTCTGAGAGATTCAGCTGATATGAGTTGGGATCAGTTATTTTTTTTGGTGGGCGGGGGGGCAGGGGCGCTCCTTAATGAGCTAGGATGACTTCAGCTAGGATGGCTTAGGCATTTCTTATCCTGGGATCTGTTAGTTGGTCAACACAAACATGGCCTTCTCATAGTGACGGCAATCAGAAAGAGTATGGCAAACCCAATTACGCCAACATTTTCCAAGTTCCTGCTTATGTCATGTTTGCTAATAACCCAAAGAACAACCCAGAAATAACACTGACTAAAGAAAATAAAACTATTTTGGGACAAAAATATCCCAACACAAGTCCAGGTTCAAGGAAAAAGGAAATAGACTCTATGTCTTAGTGAAAGAATCTACAAAGTCATGATAAAGGGCATGGACACCAGGAAGCTCTAAACAACCAATGGATTAAAGAAAAAAAGGAAATAAAAGAGTTTCTTGAGACATTCAAAAATGGAAACATAACATACCAGAATTTATGGGATGCTGCAAAACAGTTCTAAGAGGGAAGTTCCTAGCAACAAATGCCTATGTTAAGAAGCAAGAAAGATCCCAAATAAACAACATAACTCTATACCTTAAGGAATGAGAAAAAAAAACAAACTGAGCCCCAAGTTTGCAGAAGGAAGGAAATAATAAAGATTAGAACAGAAATAAATAAAACAGAAAACAGAAATACAATAGAAAAGATTAACCAAGTTATGATTTAGTTCTTTGAAAAGGTAAAACAAAATTGACAAACCCTTACGTAGACTAACCAAGGAAAAAAGAGGACCCAAGTAAATAAAATTATAAATGAAAAAGAGATATTACAACTGAAACCACAGAAATACAAAGGATCATAAGAAGCTACTATGAACAACTATATGCCAACAAACTGGAAAGCCTAAAAGCAATAGGAAAATTATTAGAAACATACAACCCACCAAGACTGAATCAGGAAGAAATAGAATATCTGAACAGCCAATTACTGCTAAGGAGACTGAATCAGTAATAATAATAAAAAAAAGTCTCCCAATGAAGAAAAGCCCAGGACCAGATGGCTTCACTGGTGAATTTTACCAAACATTTAAAGAAGACTAAATATCAATCTTTCTTAAACTCTTCCAAAAAATCAAGAGGAGGGGCACCTGGGTGGCTCAGTCAGTTGAGCGTCTGACTCTTGGTTTTGGCTCAGAACATGATCTCAGGGTTGTGAGATCAAGCCCCATGTCAGGCTGCACACCCAGAGGGGAATCTGCTTGGGATTCTTTCTCCTCTCTCTCTGCCCCTCCCCGTGCTGTATCTCTCTCTAAAAATAAATAAATAAATCTTAAAAAAAAAAAAAACAACAAAGAGAAGGGAGCACTCCCAAACTCATTTTACAAGGCCAGCATCATCCTGATACCAAAACCAAACAAGAACACTACTAGATAGAAAAGAAAACTGCATACCAATATCCTTGATGAATATAGATGCAAAAATTCTCAACGAAATACTAGCAAACCAAATTCAACAGCACATTAAGATTGTTCACCATGGTCAGCTATTATCCCTGGGATGCAAGAAGGGTTCAATAAATGCAAATCAATCAATGTGATACATCATATTAATAGAACGAAAGTGAAGAATTATATGATCATCTCAATAGACAAAGAAAAGGCATTTGACAAAATTCAACAGTCATTAATGATAAAAAGCATTTCACAAATTAGGCATAGAAGGAATTTATCTCAACACAGTAAAGGCCATATATGACAATGGTGATACTCAATGGTGAAAAGTTGAAAGCTTTTTCTCTAAGATGAGGAAAAAGACAAGGCTGCCCACTCTCACTGCTCCTGTTCAGCCTAGTACTGGAAGTCCTAGCTAGAGCAATTGGCAAGAAAAAGAAAGAAAAGCCATCAGAATTGGAGAGGGAGAAGTAAAATTGTCTCTATTTACAGATGACGTGATCTTATATATAGAAAATCCTAAAGAGTAAACTAAAAAACTGTTAGAACTAATCAATGAATTTAGTAAAGTTACAGGATACAAAATTAACATACAAAACTCAGTAGCATTTCTATACACCAACAACAGTTTCTGAAAAAGAAATTTAATTTAATTTAATTTTAATTTAACTGACAAGGTGAAAGATCTCTACTCTGAAAAAAATTGAAGACACACATAAGTGGAAAGGTATCTCATGTTCATGGGTTGAGAGAGTTAATAATAATGATTAATTAATAAAGGATTAATCAATAATAATAAAATGTCAATACTACCAAAAGCCATTCGTAGAGTCATGGTAATCCTTATCAATATTCTAATGACATTTTTTATAGAAATAGGAAAAATACTTCTACAATTTATATGGAACTACAAAAGACCCCAAATAGCTAAAGAGATCCTGAGAAAGAAGAACAAAACAGGAGGCATCACACTTCCTAATTTTAAGCTATGCTATAAAGCTATAGTAATTAAAATAGTGTGGTACTAGCATAAAAACAAATAGACCAATGGAACAGAATTAAGAGCCCAAATATAAACCCAAGTGTATATGGTCAACTAATATTTGGCAAGGGAGCCAAAAATACTCAATGGGGAAGAGACAGTCTCTTCAATAAATGGTCCTGGGAAAATTAGATATTCACAGGTAAAAGAATGAAACCTGATCCCTATCTTATACCACTCACAAAAATTAACTTGAAATGGATTAAATACTTAAATGTAAGGCCTGAAACTATGAAATTCCTAGAAGAAAACATACGAAACAAACCCCTTGACATGGGTCTCAGTAATGATTTTTTGGAAATCACACCTAAAGCACAAGCAACAAAATAAAACACAAGTGGGACTACATTAAACAAAAAAAAAGCTCTGTACAGCAAAAGAAACCATCAACAAAATGAAAAGACAAACTAAAGAATGAGAAAAAAAATTGCGAACTATATATCTGATTAAGGGTTAATATTCAAAATATATAAAGAACTCATGGCAAAGAAAACAAATAATCCAATTAAAAAATTGATAAAGGACCTAAATAAACATTTTTCCAAAAACAGCGTATAAACGGCCAACAGGCATGAAAAGATGCTTGACATCACTAGTCACCAGGGAAATGCAAATTAAAACCACAATAAGATATCATCTCATACCTGTTAGATAGCCATCATCAAAAAGACAAGAGATAACAAATGCTGGTGAGGATGCGGAGAAAAAGGAACTCTTGTGCACTGTTGGTGGGATTTTAAATTGGTATAGACACTATGGAAGACAGTGTAGGGTTCCTCAAAAATTAAACATAGAACTACCACATGATCCAGAAATTCTACTTCTGGGAATATATCCAAAGGAAATAAAAACACTAACTTGAAAACATATCTGCACTCCCATGTTTATAGCTGCATTTTTTACAACAGCCAGTACATGGAAACAATTTAAGTGTCCATCAATGGATGAATGGAGGAAAAAATTGTGATACATATAATGTGATACATGTATATAATAGAATAGTATATCTATAATGGAGATATATATAATGGAGTATATATATGATATATATATATATGGAATATTATGGAATATAATGGAATTTCATTCAGCCATAAAAAACAAGGGAATCCTATCATATGTGACAACATGAATGGACCTTGAAGGCATTATGCTAAGTGAAATAAGTCAGACAAAGAAAGACAAATACTGTATGATATCACTTATAATGGAATCTTTAAAAACAAAGCAAAACAATCAAAAGAAAAAAACCCAAACAAACAAAAACACTCACCAAACTCATAGAAAAAGCGATCAGATTTGTGGTTACCAGAGGTGGGGGTTTGGGGATAGGGGGATCTGGAAGAAGGTGGATAAAAGGTACAAACTTCCAGTTATAAGATAAGTAACTGCTAGAGATTTCATGTACAATATTATGACTATAGTTACCACTGCTGTATGATATACAGGAAAGTTGTTAAGAGAGTAGATCGGAAGCATTCTCATCATAAGCAGAAACTTTCTTTTCTTTTATTGTATCTATATGAGATGATGGATGTTAACCAAACCTACTGTGCTAATCATTTAACAATATATGTAAATTAAACCATCATACTGTATACCTTAAACTTATACAGTGATATATGTCAATTATTTCTCAATTAAACTGGAAAAAATCCCCGAAAAATAATTGGGGCTCTTAATGCAGTCAGTCTTTCACATAGGAGAGTATACATGAATTTCCATGGGCTAAGTAAGCAGGATGGAACAGAGCTGGACTTCAGCCATCTACTCAGAATGCCATTTAGGATCATTTCCTGTGGGAAAGGGCAACCAGTAGCTGGAGACTGTGGGTGTCCCACAGGTGGTGGGGGCTGTGGGTCAGGGGTAGGTCAAAGAGATTATACTGGAGCAGGTCTTCCACAGTTTAGGGATCTGTGTAGTAGTGAAGTCCTTCACAGGTTACCAAAGAACTCACACAGGCTTTCTATGAGAGAACCAGTGTTTTGGGTGCCTGGGACAGAGGCCATCTGTGATCCGTCAATTAATGACAACCAGTGTAGGAAGGACCGCCTTCTTACCTCTTCAGTCCCCCTCTCCTGCCCCAGTCCAATCAAAACTATACCTTGAAGAAGAATAGAAAAGAGGAGTAAGTGAGCAGACAATACTCCTTTACACATTTTAGGCCCTTTAGCAAACCTGTAGATACAACTAATAGCTGGAGAGAGCCACTTGTGCTGGGGTTTGGGGAGGAGGGAAGGAAGGAAGGGGGGGGAAGATGGGTGGAGAAAAAAGTGACTGAATCTTATGGAATTTGTTTAAAATCATGTTAACAAAGCATTGTTGATTAAAGAAGATAAAGCCATCTTATATTTATACCTCTCCTGAGTTATTACTCCTCAGTAAACCAGGTACATAATTAAATACCCTGTTCATTTTAGCTGAACAACCAGCATTTAAAAAATATACCTGTCTCCAAAATTTAGACCCAAAAGAAATACAAAATGCTATAAGGGGCAAATACATTTTAAAAGTAAATGAATCCAAGGACTGATACTGTATTCTTTCATATGAAACATCATTGCCATTACATCAATAAAAGATGAGTAAACCTTGCATTTAAAACATCAGGTTTATATTTTTACTATTAATTGATATGTGTTCATTTATAGAAAGCTTTGGAAATGCAGTATAAAAATTCACCCATAATCACGCAACTCAGAAATAACATGTTAATATTTTGGTGTATTTTATTTAATATTTCTTATCTCTGTGTATATATATTTTAAAAGATATTTATGATTATACTGTAGATCCAAAATTCTATCTTGCTTTTTTTACTCAAAATTCTGTTATAAATTTTTTTATAAAATTAATAATTGAGAAATTAATTTTAATGGCTATACAATAAAAAACATATGAAAGTACTATGTTTTATTCAATAATTCCCTTTTGTTATTCTATTGTTTCCATTCTTTCACCCTTATGAATAATGTTGAGATACCCATCCTTCTCCATAAAATTTTGTCATAATTTCCAATTTTATTTTGGTTGTGCTAGATTTCTAAGAGTGGAAATACCAGATGACAGGTTTTCTTCTAAGCTTTTGCATACTGTACATTGCTTTTAAGAAAGATAATGTCAATTTTGACTCCCAAGAACAATTATGGAAACACCTATGACATAGCACTCTTGCTAGCATTAAAATAATTTTGCCAAGTTGATAGGCAAAATGGATATGATTGTTTTTGTCATTGTTTACTAGAGTGGTGTTTTATACATGTATATACACATATAGATTTAAAGTATTTATGTGTGTGCATGTATTTATACTCTGTCTTCTGCGAACTGTTTGTTCTTTCCTTTTCTAACCATGACTGGCAATTTTAAAAAGCTCATTCTAATAAGTTCTACTTTTTCAGATTTGCTAAATTAGATAATAATCAAATTGTATAATTTTGCATTTGTTAACAGATCAGAAATCCCATGTCTTATGAAGGTAGGCTTAACTTATGAACATATACCTAGGCTATTGCGGTAGTTTAGCCTACCAAAAATTAGAAGCATTAAGTTGGAACCTGAACACAAAATTTATTTTTACCACCTACTAGTACTGTGATCTGTATCCATACTTAACTTCTCTGAGCCTCAGCTAATTCAGTTATAAAATGGAGAGGATGATCCTTGTCTTCCGGGGTTGTTGTGAATATTAGAAGATATATAAAAGAATCCATAATTGGTGTTTACATACTGTCATTCTTCAAAGTCAAACCATGAGAGAGCACCTGGAGACCCAGTGGAAAACTGATTAATGGGAAAATATAATTACTTTATGCTTTAACAGTGTCTTCCCATAATGTATTGTCTTTTTTTTTTTAATGGTAACTCATATGTTTCCTTCAATAAAGGTAAAAACCTCAAGTTAATATATAAAAACCCTCGGTCTATAACACACTTCCTTTTCTTATTTCCTCTCTAACAGTACTCTAAAGTTTACTCAAGTCTTTCTTTCCTTTTATTATTTTTAAAATGCTGCTTCTTCTTAATTATTCAATGATTTGCAAGGTTCATTTCATTTATAACTAGAATTCTTTCTTCATCCTGGTCTAAGTGCTAGCAACTAATTATCAAATGAGAAGAATATCAGTCTTCTTATTGTCATTCTTGCTTTCCACTAAACTGGTTTTCAGGACAGAGAATTAAGTTTCATACCTGTTTTGCAAGCTCATTGCACGATAACAATGAATTAAACTGAACCAGTTTCTTCTGGTTATGGTAGTTATAAGATATATTCTGTATTTCATATTAAACATTGATTTGATTTTGTATAGTAAGAAATACTGTATACAAAACAATGCTGCTTTTTGGAACTGATCCCAACTGAAGTAAGAATGTATGTTCATCCACAAAAAGGTTTAGAATTGCATTAAGGATTTCTGCTTCTGATATTATTGGTCTAAATATCTCTGAGAGTATCATCCTTTACAGAATATTTAACTTCTGTAAAGCATACACCTTGGAGGATTTACTGGTTTTGCAAATGATAGGAGAGTTCTCTAAGGATAATACCTAAAATGCAAAACCAAAATTGCAATGCTGGGTCTAGATGTTTTATATGTATTTGAAAATTTCCAAACTAAAATTTACAAATATTAAGATAGTTGGGGGATTTGAGGGATAGGATGGGGAGAAGCATATATGTAGACATTTTTTTAAAGTTTATTTTTTTAAAGGATCTTATTTATTTACTTGACAGAGAGAGAGAGCACAGGCAGGGGGGAGGGAGAAGCAGGCTTCCCACTGAGCAGGGAGCCCGATGTGGGGCTCCATCCCAGGACCCTGGGATCATGACCTGAGTCTAAGGCAGATGCTTAATGACTGAGCCACCCAGGCAGCCACCCACCCAGGCATAAAAAAAATAATATTTTTTTTATTAATTCCAGTATAATTAACATACAGTGTTATATTCATTTTGGCTGTACAGCATAGTGATTCTATAAGCCTATACATTACTCATTGATCGTCATGATAAGTGTACTCTTGATTCCCTTCACTTGTTTCACCAATCTTCCCACCCTCCTCCCCTCTGATAAGCACCAATTTGTTCTCTACTGTTAGGAGTCTGTTTATTGGTTTGTCTCTTTCTTCTTTTTTTTTAAATTATTTTTTTATTATGTTATTTGTTTTTTTCAATTCCACATATGAGTAGTCATATGTTATTCGTCTTTCTCTGACAGACTTATTTCATTTAGCATTATACCCTCTAGATCCATCCATGTTGTTGCAAATGGAAAGATTTCATTCTTTTCAGTGGCTGAATAATACTCCATTGTATATATATGCAACCTCTTCTTCATTCATCTATCCATGGACACATGGGTTGCTTCCATAATTTGGCTATTATAAATAATGCTACAATAAATATGGGGATCCATAGATCTTTTCAAATTACTGTTTTCATATTCCTGGGGTAAATACCCAGTAGTGGAATTACTGGATCATATGATAATTCCATTTTAATTTTATGAGGAACCTCCATACTGTTTTCTACAATGGCTGCACCAGTTTGCATTCCCACCAACAGTGCATGAATGTTCCTTTTCCACATATCCTCACTAACACTTGTTTCTTGTGTTGTTGATTTTAGCCATTCTGACAGATGTGAGATGATATTTCATTGTGGTTTTGAGTTGCATTTCCCTGATGATGAGTGATGTTGAGCATCTTTTCATATGTCTGTTGGCCATCTGCATGTCTTCTTTGGAGAAACGTCTGTTCAGGTCTTCTGCCCATTTTTAATGGGATTATTTGGGGGGTGTGTTTGTGTGTGTGTGTGTGTGTTGAGTTGTATAAGTCCTTTATATAATTTGGATACTAACCCTTTATTGGATATGTCATTTGCAAATATCTTTTCCCATTCAGGAGGTTGTCTTCTAGTTTTATTGATTGTTCTCTTTTCTGTGCAAAAGTTTTTGTTTTGATATAGTCCAAGTTTATTTTTGCTTTTGTTTCCTTTGCCTCAGGAGACGTATCTAGCAAAATGTTGCTATGGCAGATGTCAGAGAAATTACTGTCTGTGCTTTCTTCTAGGATTCTTATGGTTTCAGGTCTCACATATAGGTCTTTAATCCATTTTGAATTTATTTTTGTATTTGGTGTAAGAAAGTGGTCCTCTTTCATTCTTCTGAATGTAGCTTTCTGCTTTCCCAACACCATTTGTTGAAGAGGCTGTCTTTTTCCCATTGCATATTCTTTTTTTTTTTTTTTAAAGATTTTATTTATTTGACAGAGAGATACACAGTGAGAGAGGAAACACAAGCAGGGGGAGTGGGAGAGGGAGAAGCAGGCTTCCCGCGGA
Organism: Neomonachus schauinslandi; assembly: GCF_002201575.2. Lineage (NCBI taxonomy): Eukaryota > Metazoa > Chordata > Mammalia > Carnivora > Phocidae > Neomonachus > Neomonachus schauinslandi. The sequence continues at coordinate 30,061,169 of NC_058405.1, read as the reverse complement.
GCAGGGAGCCCGATGTGGGGCTCGATCCCAGGACCCTGGGATCATGACCTGAGCCTAAGACAGATGCTTAATGACTGAGCCACCCAGATGCCCCTACCATTGCATATTCTTACTTCCTTTGTCAAAGATTAATTGATCATATAATTGTGGGTTTATTTGGGGGCTCTCTATTCTGTTATGTTGATCTTTGTGTCTATTTTTGTGCCAGTACCATACTGTTTTGATTACTATAGCCTTGTAATACAGCTTGATACCTGAGATTGTGATACCTCCAATTTTGTTCTTTTTTAAATTTTTTAAAACGATTTTATTTATTTATTTGACAGAGAGAGACACAGCAAGAGAGGGAACATAAGCAAGGGGAGTGGGAGAGAGAGAAGCAGGCTTCCCGCGGAGCAGGGAGCCCGATGCGGGGCTCAATCCCAGGACCCTGGGCTCATGACCTGAGCCAAAGGCAGACACTTAACGACTGAGCCACCCAGGTGCCCCTTGTTCTTTTTTTAAGATTGCTTTAGCTGTTCAAGGTCTCTTGTGGTTCCATACAAATTGTAGTATTAGTTGTTCTAGTTCTGTGAAAAATGCTGTTGGTATTTTGATAGGGATTGCATTAAATCTGTAGATTGCTTTGGGTAGTATGGGCATTCTAACAGTATTGATTCTCCCAATTCATGCATATGGAATATCTTTCTATTTTTTTTTTATCATCTTCAATTTCTTTCATCAGTGTTTTATAGTTTTCAGAGTACAAGTCTTTAACCTCTTTTGTTAACTTTATTCCTAGGTATTTGATTATTTTTGGTACAATTGTAAATGGGATTGTTTTAATTTCTATTTCTGCTGCTTTGTAATTAGTGTATAGAAATGCAACAGATTTCTGTTTATTGATTTTGTATCCTGTGACTTTATTGAATTCATTTATCTGTTCTAGTAGTTTTTTGGTGGAGTCTTTAGGGCTTCCTACATGTAGTATCATGTCATCTGCAAATAGTTAAAAGTTTTACCTCCTCCTTACCAATTTGGTTGCCTTTTTCATTTTGTTGTCTTGATTGCTGTGACTAGGACTTCCAGTATTATGTTGAATAAAAGTGGTGCGAATGGACATCCTTGTCTTGTTCTTGACCTTAGGGGCAAAGATCTCAGTTTTTCACCATGGAGTATGATGTTTGCTGTGGGTTTTTGTTATATGGCCTTTATTACTTTGAGGTATGTTCTCTTTAAACCTACTTTGTTGAGGATTTTTAACATGAATGGATCTTGTACTTCATTAAATGCTTTTTCTGTATCTATTGAAATTATCATATGATTTTTATCCTTTCTCTTATTGATATGATGTATCACATTGATTTGAGAATGAACCATCCTTGCACCTCAGGAATTAATACACTTGATTGTGGTGAATGATTTTTTTGCTGTTGAATTTGGTGTGCTAATATTTGTTGAGGATTTTTGCATCTATGTTCATCAGAGATATTGGCCTGTAGATCTCTTTTTTTTGTAGTGATTTTATCTGGTTTTGGTATCAGGATAATACTGGCATCATAGAATGAATTTGGAAGCATTCCTTCCTCTTCTATTTTTTGGAACATTTTGAGAAGAATAGGTATCAGCTCTTCTTTAAATATTTGGTTGAGGGACGCCTGGGTGGCTCAGTCGGTTAAGCGTCTGCCTTCGGCTCAGGTCATGATCCCAGGGTCCTGGGATCGAGTCCCGCATCGGGCTCCCTGCTCCGCGGGGAGCCTGCTTCTCCCTCTGCCTCTGTCTCTCTCTCTGTCTCTCATGAATAAATAAATAAATAAATAAATAAATAAATAAATAAATATTTGGTTGAACTCACCTGTGAAGCCATGGTCCTGGACCATGTGGGGAGTATTTTGATACTGATATAATTTCACTGCTGTTAATGAGTCTATTCAATTTTTCTATTTCTTTCTTATTCAGTTTTGGGAGGTTATATGTGTCTAGAAATTATCTATTTTTTTCTAGGTTGTCCAGTTTTTTGGCTTATAATTTTTCATAATATTCTCTTATAATCCTTTGTATTTCTGTTGTGTCAGTTGTTATTTCTCCTCTTTCATTTCTGATTTTGTTTATTTGAGTCATTTCTCTCTTGTTTTTGATGAGTCTGGCTAAAGATTTATCAATTTTGTTGATCTTTTCAAAGAACCAGCTCTTGGTTTCATTGATCTGGTCTATTGTTTTTTGTTGTTGTTGTTTGCTTTGTTTGTTGTTTTTTGTTTTTTAGTTTCTATTTCATTTATTTCTGCTCTAATCTTTATTATTTCCTTCCTTCTACTGGTTTGGGGTTTTGTTTGTTGTTCTTTTTCTAGCTCCTGTAAGTAAGATTAGGTTGTTTATTTGAGATTTTTCTTGCTTCTTGAGGTAGGCCTGTATTGCTATAAACTTTCATCCTGGAACTGTTTTTGCTGCATCCCAAAGCTTTGGACCATTGTGTTTTGATTTTCATTTTTCCTCATGTGTTTTTTGATTTTCTCTTTGATTTCTTAGTTGACCCACTCATTGTTTGTTAGCATGTTATTTCACTTCCATGTATTTATGGTCTTTCCAGATTTTTTCTTGCAGTTGGTTTCTAGTTTCATAGTGTTATGATCAGAAAACATGCATGGGGTGCGCCTGGGTGGCTCAGTTGGTTAAGCGACTGCCTTCGGCTCGGGTCATGATCCTGGAGTCCCAGGATCGAGTCCTGCATCGGGCTCCCTGCTCGGCAGGGAGTCTGCTTCTCCCTCTGACCCTCCCCCCCTCATGTGCTCTCTCTCTCTCTCTCTCATTCTCTCTCTCAAATAAATAAATGAAATCTTTAAAAAAAAGAAAACATGCATGGTAAGACTTCAATCTTTTTTAATTTGTTGAGACTTGTTTTGTAGCCTCACATGTGATCTGTTCTGGAGAATGTTCCATGTGTACTTGAAAAGAATGTGTATTCCACTGTTTTAGGATAGAGTGTTCTGAATATATTTATTAGATCTATCTGATCCAATGTGTCATTCAAAGCCACTGTTTCCTTGTTGATTTTCTGCTTGGATAATCTATCCATTGATGTTTGTAGGGTGTTAAAGTCCTCTACTATTGTTGTATTATTATTGATTACTTCCTTTATGTTTATTATTAACTGCTTTATGTATTGGGGTACTCCTATGTTGGGTGCAAAAATATTTACAATTGTTATATCTTCTGGTTGGATTGTCCCTTTCATTATTATATAGTGTCCATCTTTGTCTCTTGTTACAATCTTTGTTTTAAAGTCTATTTTGTCTGAAATAAGTATTGCTACCCAGCTTTCTTTTTACTTCCTTTTGCATGCTAAATGTTTTCCCATCCCTTCATTTTTAATCTGCATGTGCATTTGGGTCTGAAATGAGTCTCGTGTAGGCAGCATATAAATCGATCTTGCTTTTTTATCCATTCTGTCTTGCTGTGTTTTTTGATTGGAGTGTTTGGTTCATTTACATTCAAAGTATTTATTGCTAGGTATGTACTTATTGTCATTTTGTTACTTGTTTTATGTTTGTTTTTGGAGTTCTTCTGTGTTCCTTTCTTTTATTCTTTTCCCTCATTGTTTGCTGGCTTTCTTTAGTGCTCTACTCGGATTCCTTTCTCTTTATTTTTTGCATATCTGTTACCAGTTTTTGATTTATGGTTACCATTAGGTTTATGTATAACATCTTATGCATGTAGCAGTCTCTATTAGGTTGATGGTCACCTAAGTTTGAACTCATTCAAAAAGCACTAAATTGTTACACTCTCCCTCTCATGTTTCAGGTGTATGGTGTCATACTTTACATCCTTTTATTTTGTGAATCTCTTGACTGATTTTTATAGATAATACTTTATTTTACTACATTTAGGCTTCTTACTTGTCTTATTCTTGATTATGGTCTTTCCTCTCAACTCACAGAGTTGCCGTTAACATTTCTTATAAGGCTGATTTAGTGGTGATGAATTCCTTTACAACTTTTTTTTTTTTCTGGGAAACTATCTCTCCTTCTATTTTGAATGACAGCCTTGCTGGGTAGGGTATTCTTGCTGGTAGGTTTTTTCTTTCAGCACTTTGAATATATCATGCTGCTCCCTCCGGCCTGCTAAGTTTTTGCTGAAAAATCAGCTGATAGCCTTATGGGGTTTCCTTTGTATTTAACTATTTTTTTTCCTCTTGCAGCTTTTAAAATTCTCTCTTTATCACTACTTCTTGATGTTTTAATTTCTGTGTTCTTGGTGTGGACTCTCTTGTGTTGATTTTGCTGGCAGCTCTCTGCATCCTGGATCTGGATTTCTATTTTCTCCCTCAGATTTGGGAAGTTTTCAGCTATTAATTCTTCAAATGCTTTTTCTGTCCCATTTTCTCTCTATTCTCCTTCTGGGATATAATGTGAATATTATTATGCTTGATGGTGTTGCAGAGTTCCCTTAATCTATTTTCATTTTCATTATTTGTTTTTCTTTTTTTTAAGCATTTTTAAAAAATATTTTATTTATTCATTTGAGACACTGAGATACAGAGAGAGAGAGCATGAGCAGGGGGAGAGGCAGAGGGAGCGGGAGAAGCAGGCTCCCCACTGAGCCAGGAGCCCGATGCAGGGCTTGATCCCAGGACCCTGGGATCATGACCTAAGCCAAAGGCAGATGCTTAACCATCTGAGCTACCCAGGCACCCCTATTATTTGTTTTTCTCTCTCATGTTCAGCTTAATTGCTTTCTATCACTCTGTTCTTCATGTCACTGATCCATTCTTCTGTTTCCTCTTATCAACTATTTCCAATCCCCCCCCCCCGCCCGCCCAGCCTACTATTTATTCCCTCTAGTGTATTTTTAATTTCAGTTATTGAGTTCTTCATCTCTGATTGGGTCTTTTTTATGTTTTCTACCTCTTTGTTGAGGGTCTCACTGAGGCCATCCAGTCTTTTCTCAAGTCTAGTCAGGATCTTTATGATAATTACTAGAAATTCTCTATCAGGCATATTACTTATTTCCATTTCTTTTAGCTCTCTTGCTATGATTTTGTACTGTCCTTTCATTTGGGGGCATATTCCTTTGTCTCCCCATTTTGTCTAACTCTGCATTTCTTCATGTGTTAGGAAAGTCAGTTATATCTCCTGATCTTGAAAGTAGTGGCCTTATGAAGAAGAGGTCCTGTAGTGCCCACTGTGCAGTGTCCCTTGTTCCCCAGAACCTGGTAATTCAGGGGTATCTCCTATGTGTGTTGTGTGCACCCTGCTGTTGAGGCTGAGTTGATTTTGCCTTCAGTCCAATCATCTGCAATGACTCTCTTTGCCTATTGTAGGCAGGGTTTGGTCCCTGTGTTTTAGTGAGCCAGTCTGGGACCACCTTGGGCTTGAGTTGAGTCATACCAAGCATTTTCCAGAGCTGCAATGCCATCAAACTGCAGGTACTTTCCCTATGTTGTCCCCTAAGAAGATTTTGTTGATGCGCAGGCCTGTAGTCAGATCAGATGTCTGCCTCAAGTCCACTGCTGGGACTTCAGTTTGGACAGATATGTGTGGTTATCTTCCCCCCTCCCTGTGCAGGAGCCACTTTGGAGTGGTGTTGGCCCCTGTTGTGGCTGCTTGCACACTGCCAGGCTTGTGGCACCACTTTGGATGGGCTCTGGCCAAGCGCATATTAGAGGGGGCAGGTCTGCAGGAGAATGCAGGGAGTGGGGATGTGGTGCTAGCAAGGTTTGTGTAGGTCTGTTGTGGGAGGGGATCTGCAGCCACTTTAGGAAATTCCTGCCACTGGGATGGAGGGGACAGATCCACAGAAGCATGCGGGGATGGGGCTCACTGTTAGCAAGTTGAGTGGAAAGTTTTGGCACTGCACTGGTCCCCTACAGGTGTCTGTGTATCTAGACTGGGGGCAGGGGAGGGAAATGGCACCCACCAGCTCTTTTGTTCTTGAAATCTACCAACAATCCCTCCACTCCAGCACATGTGCTGAGATTAGGAAACAAATCTACCTCCTATTATACCCCAGGCATTTTCAAACTGCTGCTTCTATGCTGTATCTCTGCAGGACTGTTTGTTGTGCTTTCTCTTTAAGGTAAGGACTCAGCCCACTGAATTTTAAAGCTCCAGATGTTAAGCCCTACTGATTGTAAAAACTCACAAAGCCAGGTCCCTCTGGACTTCAAAGCCAAATGTTATGGATATTTGTCTTCCCAGTGTGGGCCCCCCTGTGTCTGAGCTACCTGGTATGGGGTCCTCTCTTCTCCCCTCTCCGTACCTATAAAGTCCCTCCCTCCTGTGAACAGTACTGTGGGTCCATTTGGCTCCTGACCATGTTTCCACCCTCCCTGCCCTCATCAATGTGGCCTCTTCTCTGCATTTAGCTATTCTGTTGTTATTCAAGTCATTTTCTGGTTTATTTATACTGATGTGGATGTTATCTATTATCTGTGGGACAAGGTGAACCCAGGATCCTCCTACTTTGCCATCTTCCCAGGAAGTCCATATATGTCGATTTAATGGTACTGTTAATGTTCTAGATCTTGGGATGGGTGGTATATTTATGAGTATTGATTATGTTATGATTTATTTATTGTATCTTTATTACATATATTGTTTACTTAGCATTATTTATTACCTTCCTGACAACTTTTTATTTTAAAATTTCAAACATAGAGAAAATACAATAGATAATACAAAATGGATAATACAAAAAATTCAGATACTCCCATTTAATTCAACAATTATTATTTTTTAAAGGTTTTATTTAATTATTTGAGAGAGAGAGAGTGAGAGAGAGCATGAGAGGAGAGAGGGTCAGAGGGAGAAGCAGACTCCCTGCCGAGCAGGGAGCCCGATGCGGGACTCGATCCCGGGACTCCAGGATCATGACCCAAGCTGAGGGCAGTCGCTTAACCACTGAGCCACCCAGGCACCCTAATTCAACAATTATTAACATGTTGCCAAATTTTAAAATATTTCTGTCTATATACATGCATACATTAATTTTCTTGCTGAAATATTTAAAAGTCATTTGTAGACATATGAAACTCCACCCCTTAATATTTCATCATACAACCTCTAAGAATAAGAATGTTCTACTTAATCCCAGTGCCATTATTACACCCAAGAAAATTAATAATAATTTTACGTTATTTAATACCGACTCCATATTTAAAGTTCCCCAATTGTCTCCAATTCCCTTTATAGATGCACATTTTAAAGTATTAAATTTGACATATTGAATTTGGTGGTCATCTCTTTTAATTTAGAACAATTTGCAACCCATTCTTTCATGAATTTTTGAAGAGTCCAGGACATTTGTCTTATACAGTATATTCTATATCCTGATTGCTTCCCATGATGTTATTTAACCTGTTCCTTTATTCCTGTATTTCATGTAGACTGAAATTTAGGCCTAGACTTGATTAAATTCAGATTAAACCTATTTGTCAAGAATACTTCATTCACAACACATGTAATGTGACTTCACATCTAATCAGGAAGTATATAATGTCAGGTTGTCCCACTACTAATGATACTTAGTGTGATTGTTAAGTTCAATGGCAACTTCCAGATCTTCACATTGTAAAGGTACATTTTGCCCTTTGGAATTTATAATCTGGGAGGTTATACTTGGGCACTGGGGAATATCCTGTTCTCCTAACAGCCTTCCATTCTGGTAATATTAGAAACCATTTCCTAGGTATTGCAAAATCTTGATTTTCTAACTCTGTCATACTAAACAGAATTTTCCCCAATATCTTAAAAGTCTCAATATTTTAAAGTCTCGATATTTTAATGTTTTTTTAAAGAATTACATCCAGATGCTAGAGCTTTAGCTTATATGAATGGAATATAACATGATTATCATTTATTATTATTATTCTATAGTTAGATTGACATAGAAACATTTTTTAATATTGTGCTGTCTATGGACTGAATTGTGTCACCTCAAAATTCATGTGTTGAAGCCATAACATAATCCATAACCCCCCAGCCAGTTTCACCCAGGGGATGTGAAGAGCTGGGCTGTATAGCTTGCAGCTCAGATGCCACTGATACCACCAGATATTCCCAGATGCTGCTGGTGCTGGCACTGCTACCACTGTGGCACCTGGATACTGGATGCTACTATAGCTTCCAATGTGCTTCATTGTCCTATCCCAATACTGCCAAATGAATCTCTACCTCACCCTCTTTTCTGGTTCCTTATGTCACTAGCTCTACATTCAAAATCCTAGAGTTTGATCCTGATGATTGGCTGAGCCTTGTTCATGTACCCATTTCCAAACTAGCACATTTCTTGGGAAAACAAGTATCCATCCTTTTCAGCTTCTTTAGTGGGAAGTAGACGCCATATGTGAAGATTTAAAAGGTGGAGAACTGTCCCAGACATGGAAGGTGTAGAGGCTCAGACAAATGCAGTACAAGTTGGAAAGTGCAATATATGTTCTGAGGTTGGAATGCATGGAGAAAAAGTGGGGAAAACACTCTGGAAGTTGGACCCAGAACAAGGGGAATGCTGACAATCAAATGAAGGCATTTAGACTTTATTTGGTAGACAGAAAAAGTCACTAGAAATTTCTGCATGAAGAGATCAAAATGGGTTTTAGGAATAATAATCTGCAGCAGTTTGTGTAGAAGAACATTTGGAGAAAGGAGGTTTTGGAGGCAGAGAGAACAGTGAGCAGTCCAGGGAGTTATCTACACATAAAGTGATAGGTGTCTGAACTTGGGTAGTGTCTGTAGGAAAGGAGGTGAAAGAATAGGTGAGAAAATTGGGAGTTTAAATTCTAGAGCTTACTTAAAGAATCCACTTCTCTCCAAAGTATTCTCATATTCAATGTTTTTTTTGGGGGGTTCCTTTTTTAAATTTAAATTCAATTAATTAACATATAGTGTATTGCTAGTTTCAGAGGTAGAGTTCAATGATTCATCAGTTGCATAGAATACCCAGTGCTCATTCCATCATGTGCCCTCCTTCATGCCCATCACCCAGTTATCCCATCTGCCCCCTCCACCTCCCCTCCAGCAACCCTCAGTTTCTTTCCTATGCTTAAGAGTCTCTTATGGTTTGTCTCCCTCTATGATTTCATCTTGTTTTATTCTTCCCAGGTTTTTTTTTTTTTTTTTTTTTTTTTTTACTAACCAGAATCATGCTGTATGTATTGTTCTTTGATGTGCTTGTTGGAGAAATCTCAGCATAGCACACTCCTTTTATCCATTCTATATTCCACAGAAATAGTGTCACTGTTTGGGTTGCTTCATTCTGCTGTTATAATAATGCCCTCTTCTGTGCACAAACTTGAGCACAGGGGCTGGAATTTGAGGGGAAGAGTGCCAGTTTGAGCCCTTGGACAATCTGAGGTGAAGGCATGTTGACTTGGCATTGAGTAGGTGGCAGGCCCTGCATGCTGACTCAGGCAGGAGGGTGGCTGGACTGTGAATTTGGGACCCACAGGCCGATGGCATCATGTGTGACAGGGACGTGGCTGGTTTTGCTTTTAACTTTTGTTTTTCTGGGAAACTCTATCTGTCCTTCTATTCTAAATGAAACCCTTGCTGGATAGAGTATTCTTGGCTGTAGATTTTTTCCTTTTAGCAGTTGGAATTTATCATGCCACTCTTCTGGCCTTCATAGTTTCTGCTGAAAAACCCACTGATAGCCGTATGGGGTTTCCCTTGTATGTCACTGCTTTCCTTTGTCTTGCTGCTTTTAAAATTCTCTCTTTATCACTACTTTACCACCTTATTTACTTTGTGTCTTGGTGTAGACCTATTTGGGTTGATTTTGTTGGGGGCTTTCTGTGCCTCCTGGATCTGGATTTCTCTTTCCTTCCCTAGATTCAGGAAGTTTTTAGCTATTATTTCTTCAGACAAATCTTCTGCCCCCTTTTCTTGCTCTTCTCCTTCTGGGATCCCTATCATGCTACTGTTATGCTTGACAGTGTCGCTGAGTTCCCTGGGTCTATTCTCATTTTGCATATTTTTTTTCCCCTCTCATCTGCTCAGCTTGATTACTTTCCATTACTCTGTCCTCCAGGTGGCTGATCCATTCTTCTACTTCCTCTTGTTTGCTATTTATTCCAGGTGGTCTACTTTTATTTCCATTTAGTGAGTTCAATAGCTCTAACTGGTTCTTTTTTACATCTCCTATCTCTTGGTGGAGGGCCTTATGGAGGTTCTGCACTCTTTTCTCAAGTCCAATGAGTATCTTTATGAGCGTTACTTTAAATTCTCTATCAGACATATTACTTATCCCCATTTTGCTTAGGTCTCCTGTTCTGATTTTGTTCCACTCTTTCATTTGGGACATATTCCTCTATCTCCTCATTCTGTCTATTGCCGTCTCTGTTTCTCTGTGTTAGGAAAGTCAGCTATGTCTCCCACACTTGAAAGTAGTGGCTTTATGAAGAAGAGGTCCTGCAGCACATTGTCTCCTTTACACCAGAACTTGGTGCTTCAGGGGGTGTCTCCTATGTGTGTTGCTACAGGAGTGTCCTACCGTTGTGCCTGGGATGTGTTTGCCTTCAGTCCAGCCTGTGATGGCTCTCTGCCTGTTGTGGGCAGAGTCTGGTGCCTGTGGTGTTAGTGGGCCAGTCCGGAACTGCCTTGGACTTGAGTTGAGTCAGACCAGGTGTTTGCCAGAGATGAAGTAGCACTAAACTGCTGGCACTTTCCCTGTGTTGTCCCCTGAGAAGCTTTTGTTGGTGGGTGGGGCCTGCAGTCAGACCAGCTGCCTGACCTCAGCCCACTGCTGCGGTCACAGTCAGACTGGTGTGTGGTTATCTTCCCCTCTCCCTGGAGCAGGACTCACTTTGGAGTGGTGCTGGCCCTTGTCTGGACTGTGCGCACTCTGCCAGGCTTGTGGAACTGCTTTGATGGGATCTTGCCAAGAGCGATCGGAGGGGGTAGATCTGCTTCACTGTGGCCTCTTGTCTATGCCGGGCTGTGGAGAGTCTGTTCTGCTAGTTTTGGGGATGCTTTCTGGGTTATTTATGCCAATGTGGGTGCTCTCTACGTGGCCACACAGCAAGAGGTGAGCCCAGGGTCCTCCTACTCCGCCATCTTCCCAGCAGCCTCTCTCAATGTTCTTGATAGCATAAATATCAATAGCTCATTAAGAATATTCTATTCCAGAGAGAACTCAATGGCTGACTAGGGCAGCACTCCTTAGAGTGTGGACAGCTGGGGTCCTTGAGATCCTTGCAGCTAAGTCTCCAAGGTTAAAACTATTTTCACAGTAATACTAAGATGTTTTCACCACAGTGACATTTGCACTGATGATACAAAAGTCATAATGGCTAACACTGCTCCTCAGCACAAATCAAGGCAGTGGCACTAAACTGTGTCAGGAATACATAGTAATCTTTGTATTCTTTACCCACATACTTGTAAAAAAAAATGAAAGAAAGCTGTTTCATCTAAGAATATCTTTAATGATGCAGTAAAAATACTAAGTTTATTAAATCTTGATCCCTAAGTACATAGCTTTTAAGAATCAGTGTGAGGAAATGGGAAGTATAAATAAAACCTACTGCACATCAAAATGTACAAAACACAAGCATAATTGTTTGAATTGGAAGCTGAACTAGCTATTCCTGCCTCCCCTCCCTACACATCATTTTTACTTGAAACAACTGACAAACTATGATTTTTGAGCTTTAACAAGTTGGCAGACACTATCTTGAAAGTGAATGAAGTGAATTTGTCCTTTAGGAAAGAACAGTTTTTGTTGCCAATGATAAAATTAGAATTTTGAAAAACCTGTATCTGTCAGCTCATCAACTCCTAACACTTAAATAAGATTTTTCTAATGAGATTATTGATGAAATTAATGGATGTGATTTTTAAAAAATTATACAATGAACTGTGTCAACATTTGGAAGGTCTATATAGCTCAGTGAGCAAATATTTGCAAAATGACCAATGTAGGATATTATGAAATCATGGGAAAAAATCCATTCAAAGACCAAGACAAACCAATAGATTTTATGACAGAGAATGAAAAAATCACTGGTATGGTTTTAGATTCGATATTGCAACTAACTTCTAAAAACTAATCACTGCCCAGTTTTGGTGTAGTTACCATTGAAGAATATGTACAATTATCTCAAAAGGCTATTTAAAAAATACTCTTCCCTTCTCTAACTGTATATCTAGTTGAGACTAGATTTATATTTCAACCACAACAACATATTACAACAGATTAAATATAGAAGCAGATATAAGAATCCAACTCTTATCTATTTAAGCCATATTTTAGAGATTTGCCAAAATATAAAACAATGCCATTCTTCTCATTTTTCAGTTTTGGAAAATACGTTATTGATGTTAACATATAAAGCATTTGTTATTTATTTATTTATTTTTAGATTTTATTTATTTGAGAGAGAGAGCGAGCCAGCACGAGCAGGGAGGAAGGGCAGAGGGAGAAGTAGGCTCCCAGCTTAACAAGTAGCCCCATGTGGGGCTCAATCCCAGGACCCTGGGATCATGACCCGAGTTGAAGGCAGACGCTTAACCGACTGAGCCACCCAGGCACCCCTGTTTTTCTTTTTTTTTTTTTTTACAGAAATAACACCTATTATTTTTTTTCTACTCTCAGCAGTGGATAGACATCCAGACAGAGAATCAACAAGGAAACAGATGTTTTGAACAACACTATATAATTTTTATTATTATTATTTTTAAATGACATCATTAGTTATTAGGGAATACAAATCAAAACCACTTCACATCCACTAGAATGGCTATAATAATAATTTTTTTTAAGTAGTAAGTGTTGATGAGGATGTGAAGAAATTGGGACCCTCATGCATTGCTGGTAGGAATGTAAAAAGGTGTAGACACTTCGGAAAACAGTTTGATAGTTTCTCAAAAAGTTAAACAGACAGTTATCATATGATCCAGCAATTCCATTTCTAGGTATATACCTCAGAGAATTGAAAACATGCTTATAAAAAAGCTTATACAAAAATATTCATAGCAGCATTATTCATAATATCCAAAAAGTAGAAACAGCCCAGTTGTCGATCAACTGATGAATGTATAAACAAGAATTGTATATCCACACAATGGAATATTATTTGGCCATATAAAGAGATAAAGTACTGATTCATGCTACAACATGGATGAATCTTGAAAACATTATGCTAAGTGAAAGAAGTTAGACACAAAAGACCACATATTATATGATTTCATTTATATGAAATGTCCAGAATTGGCAAATCCATAGAAACAGAAAGTGGATTAGTGCTTGCCAGAGGCTCAGAAAAGGAGGGAATGGAGGGTGACTGCTAATGGATATGGAGTTTTTTTGGGGGGGGGGTAAAGAAAATGTTCTTGACTTGGATAGTGGTGATGGTTGTAAAACCCGTAAATATACTAAAAATCACTGAATTATGTACTTTTAAAAAAAGATTTATTTATTTATTTATTTGAGAGAGAAAGGGGGGAGGGGCAATGGGAGATGGAGAGAAGCAGACTCCTTGCTGAATGTGGAGCCCGATGTGGGGCTCAGTCTCATGACCCTGAGATCATGACCTGAGCCAGAGTCAAGAGTCAGATGCTTAACCTACTGAGCCACCCAAGTGCCCTGAATTATATACTTTTAAAATGGTCCATTTTATGGTATGTGAATTGTGTCTCAATAAAAAAAAATTATATGCCAGAAAAAAACAAACAAACTGTGATGTAAGTGGTTAGCAGCTAATACTAAAGTTATTCCCATTGCAAAAATGTTTTCAGTAGCAGGGTTTGAAGGGTTGAATATTTGGTATAAATCATACAAAGATACAAATGTTGGTGATTTTAGAAATATGCAACTTTTCTATAATTTTGCTTCAGGCCTGACTAGCCTTAGTGCTTTGCTTCATTTAGATGCTAATGATCATTACCGTAACACAAAATCCCTACGTTTTTCACTTTAAGCAATGGTGAGTGAGCTCAGTGACAGTGACTGAAGCCCTCTGATTTCATGGGACTTGCTGACAGCTCATGGTACCTGCCATTAGGAAGAGAAGGAAGCCAGATGGAGGGCGGTTGGCAGTTGGAGTGGGGGTGGGGTGAGTGGTAGTTTTTGTGGGCATGGCAGCAGGATTGTCATGGCAGTGTTGATACACAGATTATCTGGCTAGAAGTGGCATCACGGTTTGCAAAGGTTTACCCAATATGGGGCAGAACTCTATTAATAGGCCCATTCCCCTGGTGGCCAGACCAGCAACAATCTCAGAACCCCAGTCCTAGCAGAAAGGGATTAAGGACCCTTGTCCCAAAGGCAGAAGACAGGAATTGGGGTGAAAGATCAGCCACAGAGACTAGATGATATTGTCAAGTGTGAAGAAAATGCTTCAGTTTTTGTGGTCACAGCCTTCCAGAGTTTGTCCTAAGTACCAAGCTGAGGTTACAGAACTAACTCTAGATCAAATCAACCAGGATTTTTTTTTTTTTTTTTTAATCCTAGGCTTACATTTTGGCTTGGGAGGAATTTCTGATGGTGTTAAATGCTTATTCATCTTGCATGTGGACTTTTGTTTGCTTTTTTTGTACAAGTGTTAACCAATGATGAGAACTTACTATTACTGAAAGACAAAATTACTGAATCAATGAATATTACTGAATCACTGAATATTACTGAATGACAAAAAAATACAATACAAATTGTTGGGAACACTGTATACTGACAACAAAGAAAATGGGGTCATTGAAAAGTGTTAATTATAGAAAAACATACTTTGCAATTTTGTTGAGTTTCATTGTGTACTTTAAAATTGGTTTAATTTCCATTTTTAAAGATAAAACTTTTCTCCTCCTCTTTCATTGAGAACAAGCCCCAATTAACAGAAATACAACAGTGATTTACATAACAATAACTTCCTTGGCATTAGAAAAGATTGACATTTGCTTCTCTCTAAATGAAGGGTTTGGTCTCTGCAGGCCACAACAATATTTTTATCTTAATATTTTGTAATCTTTCCATTATTTTCTGAAATCTGAATTTCAGTACATAATATATCATCATGCTCCTTGTTGGCATGGCTGAAAATGCTTCTTAAACTTTTATAGCTTGACCCAATCTCACTTTCTATTTGTACCACTTCCTCCTATGCTCTGGCCAACAGATTGGTCTTTTCCACATTCCCCAAATAATCCGTGGTCTTTAATGGCACCACACAGAATCAATTACTCCTAGCTCTGTATTCCCACCACATTTTTGGTTTTGCCAGGAATACTCAGGACAAGCTATGTAGAGTTCATGTTTGAGTGAAGTCTTGAATAATAGGAATTTGCACAATGAGGAAGTAAAGAAAGCATTTCAGGTGGAGGGAATCGCCTTTACCAGTTGATGTTGGGTTTAGCTTTTATGTGATAGCCCTACAAATGTTGAAAATAAGTATTGTGTCAGTCTTTACTCTTTAGGTAAATTTACATATTAAGAGGGTGAAAAGAATAGGCAATTTCTCCTTCTTTAGCCTCCTTTTCTCTTCTGGAACAAGTACCCCGCAAAATAGGCTGAGCAATGTTCCAGGTTGCTACTAGAGTGCTTCTAAGGATGCTAGGTTACTGTTACTCCCAAAGAACATCTTTGTTCTACAATGTCCTTTTCCTGCATTATCTATAAAAATTGCAAAACGTGAAATTCATACACACTACCTTGTGAAAACTGCCTTAGAGGAGATTCTGGTCTTGTCTGAAGCCAAATCTTCAATCTTTTCATAATCTATAACTTGTTATATATATTATCCTGCTCCCATTTATGTTATAGGCTTTATCTTGGGGACAGAATCCATGTCTTGTACTTCTTTATATTTTTCTATGAGTTTAATATAGTGTTAGAATCTAGATAGAGCTTCCTAAATACCTCTTAGATTGCTTCTTGATTTGACCATCATGGGAATGAGAGAACCTGCTGAAAAAATGTGTAAGGCTAGTCAAACTGCAGATATAATGGTAGAAGAGAATGTGTGTTGGATATTTACCATTGCCCTTCCAGATCCACTCTCCATCCTACTCTCACTGGTCTTTATGGACTGTATCAATTTGTTCCCTTACCCTTTGGCTTCCATTTGGGTTCAGCCAATAGGAGGAATTGGAAGGAAATCTGAAGGACAGAAGGAGGGAGTTCAGGGTATTTATTCACCCTGTTCCCACTCTGCAGGAATTCACGGCTGCTTTCCTCTACCTGAGTCCACAGTTGCTTGTCACTATCCTCCTCCCACACATATAGCTATAACCCTCTTCACGTTCTAATAATTGCTTGCTCCTCTTGCCCCTTCAGATCTAGCGATGATAATGACTCCCAATTATTTTAGCCTTGGGGTGCTTCACTCTCATTTGTTGATTTCCTTAACCCTGCCCACCCCTTCTGAAGATCTTTCCATTCAACTCTCTCATTACACATCTGTTCATATCTTGCTGGGGTTCTAACTGATACAGGTGGTGGCCATAACTTTCTGAGTAACTCTGGAAATCACAACTTGCATTTTATTGTTGTTATTGTAGAGCAAATTTTTTTTCTTATTTAATGTGAATATTTGCTTTCCAGGAAAAAAAACCAGACAAAAATCCTGAGATGGATGCTTGAGGAGACTACTATAATTTTAAATTATGACCTTCAGCAATTTGTAGAGAAAACCAAATTTCTTACTCTGCACTCCATTTTTATAAGCTTGTTTATGTAACAAAGATGTTTCCTACCCAGTGATTCAATGATCCATTATTAACCAGCCTTGTTCATTCTAACACAGTGTTTTAGGAGCTTAATTGACTCCTCCCTCCCATACAAGATAAAACTTGCTCAGGAACCCCTTTGACTAGTAGTTACATAGATAAGAATGTGAATTAAATGTTTGGGCCAATAACAAATGATAGTCACAGTGGCTCCACTTTTTTTTTTTAATTATTGAAAGAGTAATAAGAAAGATCAAAATACTATTAGAAATGACAGAGATATAGGATCTTTAAGTAATTCTTGATTTATGGAAGAATAAGGTAATCCTAAAATATTACTGCTATTGTGGGTTTTTTTATAAAAAAGGAACTTTCCCTTTCAGTTAAGGGCATACTTTCATCAGATATTTTATGTTATGATGTATGATTTTTACATTCATGTTTCTGTAAACATGAGAAATATCCAGTTGATAGCAATGTTAACTTTGGCTATAATCTTAAGATTCTCTTTTAAGGTTTTCCCCTAGTACTAGGAAATGTATACTTTTTGAAGCATATTGAGAAAAAATATTTCTCTAGAATGTTCTTTCTTCAGGATTCTTTTGGAGACAATTTATACTTGAATTAATTAAGAAATCTCTCAATGTAGCTGAAAACTATCATAGTGGGAGCTCTAAAGAAAGTAAATGAATGAATGAGTTTTTTCTATATAGCTTTAGAAATAGCTTAATAAAGTGTCTGAACAGCAATATAACAATTATGTACTAATTTGCTCTGTCAGACTATATTTGAGTTCCTTCTCTGTTTCCAGTCCTAGACTGAGCACTAAGGATATCTTTCATTAAAGGCCAACGTCATGGAAATATTACATGTATCAGGGGTGATGTCCAAATATGTAACAACTCACGCATCATAGTTCTATACAATCAGAAGCGAAGCCAGCAGTAAACAGTAGATTTAGCTGGACCCATGTATCCTACCTGAGTGTCCCCAAGACTTAATTCTTCTTGGTTTCATCACCTGAAGCCTCTGGGCCATTGACTGAAGATTTGTATTTGCCCCTTATTTGAGATCAGGATAGCTGGGTCTCCCTTCTTTGTCTTGTGTCCTCTGTTTCTGATTCTAGACTGTGCTATGGGCTTTGACTTTTCATCGTTCCTTTAAGTACTTCAGTCCTTTAGTCCCAGGTGCTGATTTGAATTTTGGATCTTCCACTTCCTCAGCTTCTGGTTATCCTCTTGACTTTTTTTGGTCACCTACTTGTTTCTGGGGTCTTGATCTATTGCAACATATATTTTACTTCTTCAGTCTCCATTATCATCCCTCCTCTTACCATCACATGATACTTCATCTCTACTTTTCTTAAGGTGTTCCTTTCTCTTGGTTACTTAAGTAAAGGTCTTATCAATCCTTCTAGATTGTAAACTTTTGACAACAGAGAGCAATTTTTATATATATTTTTTAAGGATTTTTATTTATTTATTTTAGAGAGAGAGCAAGAGCATGAGTGGGAGGAGCAGGGAGGGGGGGAGAGAATCTGAAGCAGACTCTGCACTCTGTGCAGAGCCTGAAATGGGGTTCGATCTCATGACCCTGAGATCATGACCTGAGCCAAAACCAAGAGTCAAATGCTTAACTGAATGCGCCACCCAGATGCCCTGAAAGCAAGTCTTATAGAACTGGATATACATTAACAGCATTGAATATTAAGCAATTACTGTTACCTTTTCAGAATGAAAATGCTATTATGGTTATGTTTTAATATTCCTTACCTAAAAGATATATATACTGAAATACTTATAAGGTGAAATATGTATCTGGCATTTATTTAAAAATACCCTAGCAAATAAGTTTGGGGATACAGAGAAGATAAAATAAGGAAAATAAAGTATTGGCAATTGTTAAAGTTGAATTATGGGTAGATTGAGGGTCACTGTACTTTTTTCTCTACTTATATGTTTGCAAATTTCCATAATAAAGGCTAAATTATGTATAAATATAAATTATACATCACTATACATATAAATAAAAATAATGATAAATACAAATAAAAGTCTATATTAAAATATTTGTTCACAGAATTGACCCCCAAAATTGGCCCTTCCCTTGCTCTAGCATGATTGCTGGATACCATAAACGTCTTCCTTATTCTTACCTAAAGGGGATGTCATCTGGGGTGGCCACTGTGCTCACAATAGTTTCCTCTTTTCTGGGAATGGATCAAAACACAGGAACAGGCCTCCAGTGGCCATACCTATGCTACATGGCACCGCTAAGCTCCAGCCAAGTTCATTGATCCAGATGTAGATGGACATACACTTGAGCCAGTCATACTTTCTCTTCTGACAATTTGAAACTTGTAAGAGAGAAGCACACAAACTGGTCTGATTGGAAGTCTGTTGTGTTAATGACAATGCCCAGAGATAAGGTCTATGAACTCGCACTGTGAGGTTTTCTAGCTGCCTTTGCCCTGTCTTCCTATGGTTTTGTTGTCCACTTCTTCCACTGATCCTGTGAAATGCCTCAGTATTTGTCCAGTAAATCCCTCTCCCCACTGTTTTTTGTTGAGTTATCCAGAATTTGTTTCTGTTACGTAGAATAATAAAGAAAAACTTATTTAATGTGTCAACTGAATGAAATGAACTCATTCACATAATAAGGAACAGAATGTCTGAATTCAGCACATTTCTGCATATGAAACATTTTTATATGTTATTGTGCAGAGGATTTCCTTTCTGCTTGTTTACTTTCCTATCTTCAACAATAATTACTGAGTACCTATTATGTGCCTACACTGTGACAAGTGCTGAATATGATGAGAATAACAGAGAAAGTTCTTGCCCTCATGGGGGAGCTTACAATTTTATGGGGGAGATAGATATTATTAACTAATGATACTTGCCATTGTGTTATTAGAGAGATGAGTATCCAAAAGGAAAGGAATATATTTCAAAGGTGAAGAACCAGAGAACCTGATTAAGAATGGGTGGTGGGAGTGGGGAGTGAACTTGATTTGAGGGCTAAGCGATAAGCAATATGTCATTATATGAGAGGACAGTAGAATGGAGATGGGAGTGAAAAGTCATTCTTGAAAAGATGACTTCCAGAATTCTGTCCGATCAACAAAATGGATGGAAGCAGAACTCCTATATGCAAAAAGGTGTTTGTCACTGTCTGATTAATAATTAAGACTAAATTGGAATCTGTTTAATGTTCACCATTAGGACAAGAGTTAAACTGGTACATTCACTTTATTATAAGAGCAAAAGCCTCCTTGAGGTTTCACTGGCCAGAACTGTGACATGCCTGTCCTTTCTAAGCCAGGTACCAGTAAGGGCAATGGTGGTGAATGGCTTAGAGACTAATCTTGATTTCTGACCCTCAGGCTAGAGAAAGGCCCACATCCCTTAAAGCACATGGTTGCTATATGAGCAAGACTGTTGACAAAAAGAAATGGCTGTTGCCTGGACAACCAACAACGTGTGAGGCAGAGAAGTCAAGTGACTTGGGCAGGAGCTGATCTACAGGAGCTGTGTGTGGAGAAATTTGATTGGAGAGGGTTTGAGAGAGAGTGAAAAGAGAGTAATTACAGCAGTAAATATAGATAACTCTTTTGAGAATTTTTGCTATAAAAGCTAGAAGAGAAATGAAGTGGTAGTTGGACAGGGATGTAGGGGCTAAGAGAGATTTGTATCTAAGATTGGAGAAATTACTCATGTTTAATATTGATGGGTATGAATCTATAGAAAGGCAAAAGTTGAGATGCAAAAGAGAGGAAGTGATGTTGATTAAGAGGGAGGTGGTAGGTATGAATGCACACATGCGAGGTTGGTCTCAGAAGGAAGATAATTCATCCACAGTGATAGGAAGCAAGGAAGAATCCATGGGCCCAGATGTAGTAAATGTGTAGATAAGGTAGGGAGCTTGTGTAAATTCTTTTCTGATTGCTTTTGCAGAACCCTGACATGTAAAGTATTGAATAGGTTTCTCAGGCAGATTAAATTCTTGTTTGGCAGAGAATATTTCATTGTGTCCCCATGAATAATTTCCATGACGTTTTGATTCTTGATTTTTACTAGGCTGATTGTTAATACAGTAAAGTTATTGTTCTAAAGCTATATTTATAAATAGATCAGTGGGATCAGTGCTAGGATAGAAGGAAGTGTCTCTGTACTTCGAATAAAATTCAAACTCCTTACTGGAGACTACAGATCCCTACATAATCTGATCTTTGTCCACCTCTCTAAACACATCAAGTATTATTCTTCCCTTGCTTATTCTGTTCCAGCCAAATCATCTGTCTGTCTTTTTTGCCGATGTCAAGCTCATTTTAGTTTTGTGACCTTTGCACTCCTGTTTCCCTCTTCTTGGAACACTTTTCCATCGGGTATGCATAGGGCAGTTTCACTGGCATCATTTAGGGCTCAGTAAAACTCCCTAGTCCCTTTATCTAAAGTTGTGATACCCTGACCAGCCGCTAGTTTATTACAGTATTTTGTTTCTTTGTAGCATTTAGCACTAACCAAAATTCTATTACTTCTTTCTTAATTTCTGCATCCCCAGCAATTAATATAGAGCCTGGTATATAGTAGGTGCCCAAATTCTTTTAAATGGTTGAATACCAAAGGCTCTGTTCTTATCCTTAATTGCATGCATTCAACCTTTTTATCAGCAACTTAGAAAATGACAGAGAATAACATGCTTATCAAATCTATAGATGCTGCTAATTTAAATGAAACATGTAAGTATGCCAATGTGTTGAAGTGAAGTGCTGAAATAAAACTATTTTAACAGGTATGAAGGCAAAATGTCAAATTTAGGTTAAAAAATTTACTATAGAATCATAGCTCAGCAGTATTTCATGAGTAAAAAGGCCTGGAGATTTTAACTATAGACTGCAGGGTGGCTAAAATAGTTAACCTGAACTAATAAAAGCACAATAGCCAGAAAACAGTGCCCTAGATTCTGCTGGGTTAAACCCACAGCTGGAGCAATGTGCTTGTTTAGGTTATTTGATTGTCTGAACATTTTTTTTTACACTTACTTTTAAGTCATTATTTTTCAATGAGCAGTATGAATTGTTGTGTTAACTGGCCAGCAACTTCTGTTCTTGCAGGCAACATGAATGGAAAAATGAACTTGTTATCAGCTAGCTGATTATCGAACGAAAGTAATAGTTATCTTTGATGACATCAGACTCTTGAGTTACCTCCACACCAGGTGTGTCTGTAGAGGGTATGATCCTCTCCCAAGGCTCCGCCTCTCACTGGGCTCAGGTCTAGGGGTGATAATGGCTCTCTTCCATTGCTGGTCCTTGGGGAATCAAAATGCCTTGTTGGATTCCCTAGTCCCGCTCTCATCCCTGTTAGAGTCCCTCCATTAAATTCTACTCAACATCTCAATTTCCTTTAGGATACTGATTGATAGCATAGCTCTTGGGATTCCTCAGGCTGTAATATTTTAGGAGGGGCAAATTTTGCATTCCTTAATCATTATACACATAACCTCAGTTGAAGTATTTGTAATTATAACTTTTTGAGTACTTGCATGTGCCTGATACCTTGTATGCCTTATTCCTAAGTCTTAAAGTTATAGAACAAGGTAGGCATTATTATTTGCATTTTACAGATGAGGAACTTGAAGCTCAGAGAAGTTAGGTAATTTAGCCAAGGTGATTGTTTATAAATGACAGAGACTTAATTTTGAGTTTGACTCCAAGGCTCACATTGCTATTTCCATTATACCTATGACCTCTCTTATCTCCACATGCACATTGGATTCTCTTTTGTTAGTCTGATTACTTAGCTGGAATCTCTTAAGTTTTTCAAAAGTAGATGCTATATTGTATTCTTTTATCTCCACTGCCTAGCATAGTGTCAGGCACATGGGAGACATGCAAGATATTTTTTGAATGAGTGGATAGAGGAGAAATGTCGCTTACCTGTTAACCTGTATTTCTATTCTTTGGGAATACACATCAGGTCTTTGATGTCATATTTACTTCCCCATTAAAGTCCTTCATGCTCCCTTTCCCTTTTTATCACTGGCCCTCACGTTCATGTACTTGATTTTCTTCTATATTCATTCCTTGCTGAACATTTGGACGTATCACATATCAGAGACAAACATGTATCTGGCAACTTGGAAATGGTAAGAAAATAAAAATGCAAATAATGATCGTATCTATTTGGTGGATCTGGGGTTAAGAGTAGTGGGAAGACATTGTTAAAAGCCACTTAAATCTTCCCATACTTTCTCTTAACATTTATTGTTTTATTTGGATATACTACAGGTGGTGTTGATTCTGTCCCTGCCAATCGTAAAATGAGGAGGTTCCACTTTATATATTTTAGCATGTATACAGTAGATACATTGAGTTAGTTGTTTGTCATAGGTTATTGTACACATTGAAGCATATATACTTGCTTTAGAGAATGGCTTGAGAAATACCAAGTGAAGGATGGCAAATAACATGCCTGGACATTGTAATTCTCCTCATCTCCTT
This sequence comes from Neomonachus schauinslandi, assembly GCF_002201575.2. Taxonomy (NCBI): domain Eukaryota; kingdom Metazoa; phylum Chordata; class Mammalia; order Carnivora; family Phocidae; genus Neomonachus; species Neomonachus schauinslandi. Next base: position 30,038,033 of record NC_058405.1, on the reverse strand, counting down.
AGACATGGATCAGGTATGCTGATCTATTTTATAAAATGTTTAACAAAAATGCTGGCCAAACTTAAGAGCCACAGTGTTCACTTGCAGCAGGATGTTCTATGGTAGGGAAAATGCAATCCAAGTCTTTGTTTTTATTCATGTAGTAATGCTTTGGCTTCTGCCTTTGGGCCTCTAATAGGGAAATAATCAACTCAGAAGTCCTAGAACACCGAAATGTTACAACTAAACAAGAAAGTATTAGATTAGAGAAGAAATCTGACTCCACATTTTTTTTAATTTTCTGACTAGTTTATTCTTATTAAACTTTCCTCCAGCGTCTTATTTTGAAAAATGTCAACTCAACAAAAAGATCAGAAGAGTAGTAAAATGAATATCCATATACCCTCCTCCCAGATTAACTAATTGTTCACATTGTGCCACATATGTTTTATCCCCTTTTATAACTAATGATAGTTACTTTTTGAAGCATTTAGTGGAGATAACTAATAAAAATTTCACACTCATTTTATTGCCTTTAGTAGCAACTAGATTTATAAACTCTATGAGGGTAGGAACCAGGCCTATCTTGCACATTGCCGCATCCCTGGCACCTAACATAATGTTTGGCATGTAGTAGGAGCTCAATAAATATTCATTGACTGATGGGCTGAGTTGTTCTTTATACATTTGACCCTGACTAGCTGCACAAATCAATTGAAGTTTGAAAGAAATTAAGTCAATCTGATCTTAAAGCAAAATATCCAAAAGTGTACTCAAGTTTTAAGGGAAATATGTCTAAATCCTCCTCTTATTTCTCTGGACACTTATTACAAAGCCTTCATCACATAGGTACTTATTAAGTATTCCCTGAAGAAAACTTGGTTAGAGTATTCAAAATAGTCCTGACTATGATCAAACTTTGGAAAATAAGCCTCAATGATAAAAACTTAGAGAGTGAGTTTATTCAGCCTGGGACAATTCATGAATGTATCTGGTGTCTTAGCTGGTCCCTGTTGCAAGATTAAGTCCTAGAGCTGGAATTCAGGGGAGAGGAAGAACAATGAACACAGAACAGGAAAAAAACAGCAAAATTAATTAAAACTACTATACAGGAATTCTTAGACATAGAGAATACCTTCTTTAGAGTGAAGGCTGTTAAGTTTTGAAATTGGAGGATTTATAGAGGTAATTCTTTTCTGTAGATCTTCTCTTCTGTGGAGGAATCCACTACAAAGTAGAGTTTCTAGTCTTTTACATGTTTCTTACTAAAATGACCACATCTAAACATACCAAATAGATAAAAAGAATATCAACAGAATATTTCCTCTTTGCCTACTTAGTAAAGTTCAAATACCTTAGCATATAATTCAAGATCCTCTGCAAAAATAACTCCCAACTACCTTAATACCTTCACTTTACCTGTTTCATGCCTAGCTTGGGTTGGTCCAAGAGTGGTGGTCCAGAGTTTTCCTAACCATGTTCCATGGAACTCTAGTGCCCCTAATAGAAAGCATCTAGCATCTCTAATAAGAACATCTGGTGTTAAAAATTTTGCATGGTGAAAAAGTTTGGGAAATGTTTCATATTAGATCCCTGACCCACCTACTGTAGGTTCAATGATAAATGAACCTTATTAGCCCAATCAGAACTACATTAGCCCAATTAGAAGATCTAAAAAATTCTACAGTGAGAAACCAGTTTAATGTATAGTTTACAAAACTTACTTGACCAAGGAATTTTTTTTTGGCTAGCAGGATACTTATTAACGTCATGAAAGATACTTGTGTTCTCCAGAATAGATTGCAGAATGCTGCTTAACCATACTTGGGATTCCTTGAATGTTGCTCATGCCATCTCACTGGAATAACTTAGTTTATTTAGAAAAAGCCCCCATCCTTAAAAAGATATTCCAAGGGACTTACAAGAAGGAAGCCACAAAAGATAGGGAGTACTTGTGGAACTAATTCTGTGATTTAGACCCATGTCTAAATGCTCTCCAAGGTCTGTAATCAACTGTCTATTATAAAGTTGGAAGCACAGTCTTTAAGTACAGTTCTTCTGCATTCTCTCCTTATTTTGACTAATTTCAACCTCAGAACTTGGTGTCATTTACGTTTTAGTCTTTGGGATAAAGATTTTTAGAATCAAGGAATTTGTACAATAATCCTATGTGTGGAGTGATGGAATGATATTTGAAGCAAATTGTTTCCATGAAGTTAATAGCATTTGGTAAGTTCTTAAGTGGCACCTGTTGAGTTTTGCAGGATTTATTCAAATGAGTGTCAATTATTGAAAGAATGACATACATCTTTGGGCATGAATCATGAAGGTTTGCAGCCAGCCCCAAAGGGTTTGTATATGAGGCAGAGTGCTGTAAATACGTGCCTCACCATGCTTACCATCCAGCGTTGCCAGGAGCAGCGAACGGTCAATTGGTGCCACTAATTGAGACCTCCTGGGATTCCATGATTGCAGAGGGAGGCCTGATGAAGACTCTCCTGCTGCTGGTGGGGCTGCTGCTGACCTGGAAGAATGGATGGGTTCTGGGAGACAAGGCGGTCTACAAACACAGAGCTCCAGGAAATGTCCACCCAGGGGAATAAGTACATTAATAAGGAAATTAAAAATGCTCTCAAGGGGGTAAAACAGATAAAGCTCTAATAGAACAAATAAATGAAGAAGAGCAAATCACTACTCAGCAACTCAGGAGAAGCCAAGAAGAAGAAAGAGGATGTCCTAAATGATACCAAGGATTCTGAAATGAAGCTGCACGCATCCCAGGGGGTGTGCAATGATACCATGGTAGCCCTCTGGGAGGAGTGTAAGCCCTGCCTGAAACAGACCTGTATGAAGTTCTGTCCACACGTCTGAAGAAGCAGTTCCCACATGGCTGGCTGTCAGCTTAAGTTGTTCCTGAACCAGTTCTCCCATCTACTTCTGGATTAATGGCAACCGCATGGACTCCCTGCTGGAGAAGACCAGCAGCAGACCCATGCCCTGGACTCATGCAGGACAGCTTCAACTGGACATCCAGCATCATGGACAAGATTTTCCAGGACAGACTCTCCACCCGTGAGCCGCAGGATACTTCCACTACTCACCCTTCCGCTCATTCCAGGAGAGGCCTGTCTTCTTCAATCCCAAGTCCTTCATCACCCAGAACAGAATGTATTTCCCTGCATATTAACCCTTGAACTTCCACAACATGTTTCAGCCCTTCTTTGACATGACTTACCAGGCTCAACAGGCCATGGATGTCAACCTTCATAGAATTCCCTACCACTTCCCAGTGGAATTCACAGAAGACAACCAAGACCATACTGTGTGCAAGGAGATCCGTCACAACTCCACAGGGTGCCTGAGGATGAAGGACCAGTGTGACATGCCAGGAGATCTTGTCAGTGGACTGTTTGGCCAACAACCCCTCTCAGGTCCAGCTGTGACAGGAGCTTAACAGTTCCCTTCAGCTTGCTAAGAAGTTCACCAAGCTGTACCCTGAGCTGCTGCAGTCCCCCTAGGAGAAGATGTTCAACACATCCTTTCTGCTGAAGCAGCTGAATGAGCAATTTATCTGGGTGTCCCAGCTGGCTAATCTCACTCAAAGTGAAGACCCATTCTATCTCCAGGTAACTATGATGACTTCCCAGACTTCTGACTCCAATGTTCCCTCTGGCTTCACTCACTAAGGTGGTTGCAAAACTCTTTGATTCTGACTTCATCACTGTGATGGTCCCAAAGGTCTCCAGGTACAATCATAAGTTTATGGAGACTGTGGCAGAGAAAGCTCTTCAGGAATACCACAAAAAGAACTGGGAGAATGAGATGTGAACATTACCTCTCCAAATATAGGGTGTCTGAATTCAGTTGCCCTCAAGATGAGCCATAGGCCCTTAGAGATTTCTGCATGTCACCAAGTGACCAGGCCTTGCTTTGAGGCCCTCCTGTCCCCTCACCCAGCCTTTCCTCCCTCTGGACACTTCACTGTAATGCCTGTGTTAACGAATCATGGGAAGAAATCCCACTAACTCAACAAAACTGCCAGTAATCTGAAAAAAAAAAAAAAAAAGAAAAAAAGAAGAATGACATACATTTAAATAAAATAAAATGAGAATCTTTCTTGGTGAACAGAAATGACCTTTATTGAGGTCATTATATGCTTGTGTGCTTATTTAGAGAAATAGAGAATGGATGAACTGTTTTTTAAAAAAGATTTTATTTTTTATTTATTTGACAGAGACACAGCGAGAGAGGTACACAAGCAGAGGGAGTGGGAGAGGGAGAAGCAGCCTTCCCGCCAAGCAGGGAGCCCGATGTGGGGCTAGATAACAGGACCCTGGGATCATGACCTGAGCCCAAGGCAGACACCCTAACGACTGAGCCACCCAGGCGCCCCATGGATGAACTATTTGTATTGAATACTCATTACTTTGTTGGTTTTTCTTTTTCATGTTTCTGCACATCTTGTGAGCAGAGGTAGTGATAGCCTTTTGTTCTGGATGATCTTTGCAAAGATGTCTGAGAGTGAACAGAAGATAGAGATAATATCTCTCTCCGGAGCAGAGGGCCAATCTGTTTGCTGTCCAGTGATTATTTTCATTATTGTCCTCTTGAGCAGCTTTGGACAGGTTTTCTTGTAGCCCAATCTCTTGTAAGAAAAAGTTGGGATTTCTCAAGCTCAGGGTATCTCAGCTGTGATGCAAACCCATTGGGTAAGTAGCATTTGCCTAGGCTGCTCAGTGTAACCTATGGAACTTGAGGGATAAGAGGAACCAACACAAACATGAAGTTCAAGGTGTTGACTGTGCCATGAATAACACAATCTTTTGTCTCCAACCCAAGAGTCATGTGTCTTCTGCCACTATCCAGAAAATTATGGCAGACTAACTTGTCAGTTTGCAGAGCTTGGTAAAATCTCAGAGCTGTAACAATGTTGTTGTTGTTGTAACAATTTTTTGACAGTTGTAGGAAGCATCCTCTTCCAGGATATGGGTTTGGAAGGTTTTTTTCCTGGATGTCATCAAGGCTTGACCTGAATCAGGATCCCTGGTGTGGATCATTACTAGATGATCAGGGTGGGGCAGAGTTGAATTTGAAGGGAAAAGCATTGCTGGCCTGAGGCAAATATCAAGTGAACTGGGTTATCTGTCTTATCTAAGAAAAGCCATCTAAGCTGGGTTTGAAGTAGACCTGAGTGAGTGAACAGACTAGGAAGTGGGCAGCCCTCAAGAGTTAGGGATGGCTCACCTAAGCACATACCCCAGACAAAAGTGGTCAGAAGCAGGATGGCAAAAAGTAACCACTTGTGATTCCTTTCTATTCCAGAGCATGACTTTTCATCCAGAATGGGCTCTTTTCCCTCCTCCAAAAGTGACCTTTAGGTAAGAGTTCTAGTTCTTAAATTGCTAAGTCTTTGGGTTGTTCTAACTCCAGATCTGGCAGGCCCTAGTCATTGTCATTATTAGTGTTTAAAAGAAAATGATGTTCTTTGCCTGATCAGGAACATTGGCTGAGCCTTGATATTTTCCTTTTTAGGGTATGTTTGTTCCTGGTGTCCAGTTGTCCAGGCTCTTCTCCAGGATAGGCTTCTGCTCCTGGGACAAAATAACCCTTCACTGTTGGGGTGAAAGTATGACACTTTGAGCCTTAAGAGATCACTCTGGACAAATAAAAACAAACAACCAAACAAACAAAAAGTTAATAGTGGCTTCAATAGTAACAAATTTCCAAATGACATGTCATTCAATTTTCTCAGTATAAACAGTTACGGTTCCCTCAGGGATTTGGAACTGTTGGTTGTGTTCTTTCTAAAGGGGAATGTGGTTAAAATAACAACCGTCAGTCCAAGCGGCAGGCCAAAGCAGTGGTGGCTAAGCCTCTTTGTACTCATAAATAGACTTATAAAAATGGATATGCCATGAAATGCAATGGCCACGGCGTGATCATGTGAAAGTGTGTGGAGAAATTTCCCCAGTTATTTCAGATGCTTAATTTTGGCCCTAATTATTGTGACCCTCTGAATAGCTTATCAGTTATTCTATCAATGTTATTGGCAGGATCAACAAAAATACAAATTTTTATTACTTTTTTTTGAGAGAGAGAGAGGGAGAGAGAGTGGGGAGGGGCAGAGGGAGAGAGAGAATCTTAAGCAGGCTCCATGCTGAGTGCAGAGCCTGATGTGGAACTCCATCTCAAGACCCTGAGATCATGAACTGAGCCGAAATCAAGAGTCAGACACTTAACTGACTGAGTCACCCAGCACCCCACAAATTTTCATTACTTTAAGGAGAACATTTAGGAGCAGTTTATCTTAGAAATGTATAGTCATATGTTGCCTTTCACTTTGATTATTCTTATATAGTATGCTTATATAATCTTATATATAAGCAGTGAGGGACATGCTTCTGGTAGTTGAATTTGGAATAAAAAAGGCAACATGAGTGAAAAAAAAAAAACAAAACCTGAAGTATAGGCCTTGGTCTCAAAGCTGGCTGTCATAAACCAAGTTCAAAAGCAATCCAAGAGAAGCAGGTAGAATGAGATGGCATTAGGAATTCTAGGCCATATTAGCTCTTAGGACAGCTAGTTAAGATGGAAGACCACCTGATTAGAAGCGCAGGAAAGCAAAAGAAATGTTTAGCTTGGTGGCAGAGAATGGGAAAAGCAAATACAGGTAGGACTATTCAGGCTTATCTGTGGCTCAGGGTAAGTAGGACAACTATAAGCAAAACAAAGCACCAGACGAGTGCCTGACCAGACTGATTTAACAGAGCAAACTAGGTGGACAGGGAGCTATAAAGAACCTGCAAACTATAACCCAGTCTGTTCTGTGCCTGGTGATAGCTGTGTTGTTAGGAGCACCAGGAGCAAGACTGGGGCTGTTTGTGTCTCCCTCCTTCGGCTAGAGAACAAAATTTCTCTGACGGGGAGGGTTCCCACCAGGCTGGGTTGGTTAAGAGCCAAGTCTGGGATGAGTATAAGCAAGAGTAGAGCTAAAGCTAAATGTAGTAATTCAGAGAGGAGATTTATATACACTATCAAACCGAGGGACCGGAAGGTATCAGAAGTTCTGGAAGTAGTTGGGGTAAGCATTCCTTTTCATTCAGTGTATATTATATGCCAGGCTCTATGCTAGGTTTTGGGAATACAAAGATGATAAGACAACACCTCTGATAATTTAGAGTACCATAGCTGAACTAGACAAACTGATTGCAATCAAGTGTGGTAAGAACTGTGGTATAAAGATTACTATACAGGACTCTCCAGGAGTACACAAGGTGGTGGTGAAGGGCACAGATTGTAAAAGATGGCTTCCTGGAGGAGGTGATTATCAAGTTGTGTCAAAAAAAATGAGTAGAGGGGAGGCAAATAAAGATGAAGATTTTCTAAACTGAGGTTTGTGCAAAGCCTGTGAATTGAGAGAAAGCATGATGCATCTGGAACCTTCAAGGTTTCAGGGTAAATGAGGCTGGAGAGCCATAAGGAGCATCACATATTCTCAAGTGGTAGAGAAACTCAACCACTCAGTTTTAGGTTTCTCAGACCAGCTCCAATCATGGATAATAGTGGCTGTCTTAATTATCTTTGTACCCTTCTCTAGACAAGCTGATCTTGTGAGGATTTCCTCATCATGGAACAGAGTCTAAGCTCTCTCTTCAAGGGCTAGAGGGTGTAGAAGGAATAGAAATGGCCTCTTTATTTCATATATACCCACATTTTGAGATGTTAGCACTCTTCCCCTTTGACTTTGGAATGAGGCCACAAACCAGCATACCCAGGTAAACCCATGGTGACTTTTTTCCGTGAGTTCTCCCCTTAGCAAAGGGATATGAATCCATACATGTCAATAAATAGCAGACTCTGGGGCATGCGCTAATGACAATTTTTGGACATTTTCCCCTGAGGAGGACAGGTCTATTATATCTTTAAGTCTTACAGTCTTTGGACTGAATTTGTATTTACCGTCTTCCTTTCTGGTTTAAAGATGTTGCAGAAAATGAAAATGTCATGTTTGTTTGGTACTGCTTAGATATTATCTATGGTGATGGATTGTTGCTATGAATATGTGAGTTGCTATGAATGCTCAAAAAGGCAGAGTGTGGGTTAAAGTGAAAGTACAAGAACACTGTATTAACCATAAGATTCTGATGGTTCTGGTGCTAGAAGACAAGTTATAAAGCTTGCATTGCCCACCTTATGTGGCTATTTGTAAGATTAAATCACAAAATGTATATGAAAAGGAGGTGTCCCTAGGATACTGTATAAACATAAGATGTTATTATTTGACTTGCTCCTTGTCTAGCTTTCAAAAAAAAGAGCATTTTTTCTTTTGAAATATATCTTTTAGCTAAGAATGAGTTACCATGGTATTAGAGCTACTTTAATGAAACATTAACAAATAAATGAAAAAAAATGATAAAATGTTGTTGTTTATGAGTTTTTAAAAAATTCCAATAAAGTTAGCATACAGTGTAAATGAGTTTCAGGTGTACAATATAGTGATTCAACACTTCCATACAATACCCAGTGCTCATCACAGCAAGTGCACTCCTTAATCCTCATCACCTATTTCACCTATCCACCCACACATCTCCCATCTGGTAACCATTCATTTGTTTTCTATGGTTAAGAGTCTGTTTGTTGGGGTTTTTTTCCCCTCTCTCTCTTTTCCTTTGCTTGTTTGTTTTGTTTCTTAAATTCCACATATGAGTGAAATCGTATGGCCTTTGTCTTTCTCTGACTTATTTTGCTAAGCCTAATACTCTCTAGTTCCATCCACATCATTGCAAATGGCAGGATTTCATTCTTTTTATGGCTGAGTAGTATTCCATTGTGTGTGTGTGTATACCACATCTTCTTTATCCATTCATCAGTTGATGTACACTGGGGCTTTTTCCATAATTTGGCTATTACTGATAATGCTGCTATAAACATCATGGTGCATGTGCCCCTTTGAATCAGCATTTTTGTATACTTTGGGTAAATACCTAGTAGTGCAATTGCTGGGCCATAGGGTAGTTCTATTTTTAACTTTTTGAGACATCTCCATACCATTTCCACAGTGGCTGCACCAGTTTTCATTCCACCAATGGTGCAGGTGGGTTCCTTTTTCTCCACATCCTTGCCAAAATCTGTTGTTTCCTGTGTTATTAATTTTAGCCATTCTGACAGTTGTGAGGTGATAGTTCATTGTAGTTTTGATTTGCATTTCCCTGATGATGAGTGATGTTGAGCATCTTTTCTTGTGTCTGTTGGCCATCTGTATGTCTTTGGAGAAATGTCTGCTCATGTATTCTGTCCATTTTTGAATTGGATTGTTCTTTTGGGTGTTGAGTTATATCAGTTCTTTTTATATTTTGGATACTAACCCTTTATTTGATATGTCATTTGCAAGCATCTTCTCCCATGCTGTAGGTTGCCTTTCAGTTTTGTTTATTGTTTCCTTACCTATGCAGAAGTTTTTATTCTGATGAAGTCCTGATAGTTTAGTTTTGCTTTTATTTCCTTTAGCTCAGGAGACATATCTAGAAAAATGCTACTATGACCGATGTCAGAGAAATTACTGCCTGTGCTGTCTTCAAGGATTTTTATGTTTCATGTCTCACATTTAGGTTTAATCCATTTTGAGTTTATTTTTGTGTATGGTATAAGAAAGTGGTGCAGTTTTATTCTTTTGCATGTAGCTGTCCAGTTTTCCCAACACCATTTGTTGAAAGACTTTTTCCCATTGCATATTCTTGCTTCTTTTGTTGAAGATTAATTGACCATATAATTGTGGGCTTATTTCTGGGTTTTCTATTCTGTTTCATTGATCTTTCATTGATTTGCCGACTTCTGTGCCAGTACTATACTGTTCTGATTACTGCAGCTTTGTGGTATAACTTGATGTCTGGGATTGTGATACTTCCAACTTTGCTTTTCTTTTTCAAAATTGCTTTGGTTATTCGGAGTCTTTGTTGTTCCATATAAATTTTAGAATTGTTTATTTTAGTTCCGTGGAAAATGCTTTTGGTATTTTGATAAGGATTGCATTAATCTGTAGATTGCTTTGAGTAGTATAGGCATTTTAACAATATTTGTTGTTCCAATCCATGAGCATAGGAGGTCTTTTCATTTCTTTGTATCATCTTCAATTTCTTTCATCAGTGTTTTATAATTTTCAGGGTACAGGTCTTTCACCTCTTTCATTAGCTTTATTCCTAGGTATTTGATTATTTTTGGTGCAATTATAAATGGGATTTTTTTTTAATTTGTCTTTCTGCTGCTTTATTATTAAGGTATAAAAATGCAACATATTTCTACATACTGATTTTGTATACTGTGACAAAATTTGTATCCTGAATTCATTTATCAGTTCTAGTAGTTTTTTGGTGGAGTCTTTAGGGTTTTCTATATATAGTATCATGTCATCTGCAGATAGTGAGAGTTTTACTTCTTCCTTACTAATTTGAATGCCTTTTATTTCCTTTGTTGTCTGATTGCTGCAGCTAGGACTTCCAGTGCTATGTTGAATAAAAGTAGTGAGACTGGACATCCTTGTTTTGTTCCTGACCTTAGGGGAAAAGCTCTCAGTTTTTCATCATTGAGTATGATGTTCACTGTGGGCTTTTCATATATGACCTTTATTATGTGGAGGTATATTCCCTCTAAACCTATTTTGTTGAGGTTTTTCTTTTTTTTATCATGAATGAATGTTGTACTTCATCAAATGCTTTTTCTGCCTCTATTGAAATGATCATATGGTTTTTATCCACTCTTGATGTGATATATCATGTTGATTGATTTACGAATATTGAACCACACTTGCTTCACAGGAATAAATCCCACTTGATTGTGGTGAATGATTTTTTTTGATGTACTGTTGGATTTAGTTTGCTTATATTTTGATGAGGATTTTTGCATCTATGTTCATCAGAGATAATGGCCTGTAATTCTCTTTTTTTGTGGTGTCTTTATCTGGTTTTGGTATTAGGGTGATATTGGCCTCATAGAATGAATTTGGAAGTTTCCTGTTTTCTTCTATTTTTTGGAATAGTTTGGGAAAAATAGGTATTAACTCTTCTTTAAATGTTTGGTAGAATTTGCCCACGAAACCGTTTGGTTCTGGACTTTTCCTTGTTGGGAGGTTTTTGATTACTGATTCAATTTCATTGCTGGCAATCAGTCTGTTCTAATTTTCTATTTCTTTCTGCTTCAGTTTTGGTAGATTACACATTTCTAGGAATTTATCCTTTTCTTCTAGCTCGTCTAATTTGTTGGCATATATTTCATAATATTCTCTCACAAATGTTTGTATTTCTGTGGTGTTGGCTCTTATTTCTCCTCTTTCATTTCTGATTTTGTTTATTTGAATCATCTCTTGTTTTTGATGAGTCTGGCTAAAGGCTTATCAATTTTGTTGATCTTTTCAAAGAACCAGCTTTTGGTTTCATTGATCTGTTATATTGTTTTCTTAGTTTCTATATCATTTACTTCTGCTCTAATCTTTATTATTTCCTTTCCTCAGCTGGTTTTAGGTTTTGTTTGTTGTTATTTTTCTATATCCTTTAGGTGTAATATTACATTGTTTATTTGAGATTTTTCTTGCTCCTTGGGTTAGGCCTGTATTTATTATAAATTTCTCTCTTAGAACAGCTTTTGCTGCATCCCAAAGGTTTTGGACCATTGTATTTTAATTTTCATTCGTCTACATGTACTTTTTGATTTTTTTCTTTGATTTCCTGGTTGAGCCAGTCATCGTTTAGTAGCATGTTATTTAACACTTTATGTATTTGTGGTCTTTCCTGATTTTTTCTTGTGGTTGATTTCTAGTTTCATAGCAATATGGTCAGAAAATATTCATGGTATGACTGCAATCTTTTTGAATTTGTTGAAGCTTATTTTGTGGCCTAATATGTGATCTATTCTAGAGAATGTTCCATGTGCACTTGAAAAGAATGTGTATTCTGCAGTTTTAGGATGGAATGTTCTGATGAATATATCTGTTAGATCCATCTAGTCCAGTGTGTCCTTCAAAGCCACTGTTTCCTTGTTGGTTTTCTGTTTGGGATCTGTTCAAAGATCTAAGTGGAGTGTTAAAGTCCCCTACTATTATTGTATTACTATCAATTAGTTGCTTTATGTTTGTCATTAACTATTTTATATGTTTGGGTGCTCCCATGTTAGGTGCATAAATATTTACAATTGTTTTTATCTTCTTTTTGGATTATTCCTTGTATTATTATATAGTGTCTTTGTCTCTTTTTCCAGTCTTTGTTTTAAAGTCTATTTTATCCAGTATAAGTATTGCTACTCAGGCTTTCTTTTGACATCCATTTGCATGATAAATGTTTCTTCATCCCCTTACTTTCAATCTGCATGTGTCTTTAGGTCTGAAATGAGTCTCTTATAGGTAGAATATAAGTGGGTCTTGTTTTTTTATCCACTCTACAACTGTTTTTTAAATAGTTTCTTAAAGCATTGAATAACATTTAGGGCTTTTTATCTGTATTTTGGGCTCTACCTGCAAACTGACAGATATTTGATTCCATAATTCAATATATTTTGATGAAGGAGCACTGAAATAAGTAGCAATTTTTTGAAAAATAATTGTTTCAAAAAAGAGTGTTAGCTTTGACAGAGAGAAAGGTATTGGTAATTTCCAAGGATGCATTAAAAAATGGGTAAAGAATTCAGACAGGAAGCAGTAGAAGTAAGCATACTGCCTCTTCTAAAAGTTTAGATGTGCAAGGGAGATGAGAGGTCAGGAAATATATGGAGGTGGGGAGAGATTTGCTCTCAACAAAGGGTGATGCTTGATGCATAAATATTGCAAAAAGAGCACAGATCTTCACTTGGGCAATCATCAATATCAGGGATTAACTATCTGCCCCAAACGCCTCCTATCAGTCATCTGCCCTGCTTGCCAAGCTATGCAAACTTCCAGAGGGAATCCTTTGTGGGTTTTGTGGGCAGAAGGAGTATTTTCCATTGACAGTCCCTCATAAGGCAGTGGACATTGACTTGGGCCTTGCAAACCTCCCAAAAACAAATGTCTAGAGCAGAGCCTTTTTTTCTGATTTTCTCAACCAGAGAAGGAGTCATGTTAATAACTGCAGAGGCAACCTGCTTCCACAAGAACATAGGTGCAGGACAGGGTAGGGTTTCTTTGTCCCTCCTTGTTCAAGGAAATACATTGCTTACACTCAATAGGGAGCACTGACTTCAGAGTTATCAAAAGTATTATTTCTAATATTTCTACAAGTAGAAGACTATTCAAAATGAACTTGTTAATTTCAAAGAAGAAGTAGTTTCCTGCATTTTATGTAACAAAACTGCATAAATGGACCAGTGTCACACTAGTGTTTAAAAAGAAAGCGCAAAAAAAAAAAAAAAAAAAGGTTAAAGCTCTTGAATATTTAGTATGGCTGGGAATTATATCATATTGATAATATGTTAACCCAATGTTTTCAATGAAGTGTTCCTAATTAGTGCTCACAGATAATCTAATTCTATTCATGGGGGAATAAATTTGAATACCTTTATAATATCACCCACAGTCAGAAGATTTTTTTAAACAAAAATTCATAAGTACATTATGAAAATTCTCTTTCAGTGCATTAGTTATTAAATTCTAGAACCAAAATACTAACATTGTTTTCTCAAAACAATATTTAGTTTAATGAATAAAGTACAGTAGTCATGTCAAATGGGAGATTATAGTTAATGAAAAACTGCTTAATAATTTTGAACATGCAAGTAATGAGTTTTAACTTTGTATTTTATTATATTAAGAAAAGAGGTCAGAAACTTTTTGAAGATAGTGCCTATGTAATTTCATACTTGGCAAACTTGTTTTGAGGCTAGGTGATAGTGCATATGCTGAACAGATATTTCTTGCAAATGGGTGTGGTGAGGTGAATATCTGCAGAGTAACTGGTTTTTTCTGTTGGCCCAGAGACTTGTGTCTGCGTGTGTCTGGAATGTTAAGCCTGACCCATGGAGTATTTGGGTATTCTTTTCTACTGCAGAGTGGATCTAAAGAGGCTAATCTTCAGTTTTTTGAGGAACCTCCATACTGTTTTCCAGAGTGGCTGCATCAGCTTGTATTCTCACCAACAGTATAGGAGGGTTCCCCTTTCTCTGCATCCTTGCCAACATCTGTCATTTCCTGACTTGTTAATTTTAGCCGTTCTGACTGGTGTGAGGTGGTATCTCGTTGAGGTTTTGATTTGGATTTCCCTGATGCTGAGCGATGCTGAGCACTTTTTCATGTGTCTCTTGACCATTTGGATGTCTTCTTTGGAAAAATGTCTGTTCGTGTCTTCTGCCCATTTCTTGATTGGATCATTTGTTCTTTGGGTGTTGAGTTTGATAAGTTCTTTATAGATATTGGATACTAACCCTTTATCTGATATGTCATTTGCAAATATCTTCTCCCATTTTACCAGTTGTCTTTTGGTTTTGTTGACTGTTTCTTTTGTTGTGCAAAAGCTTTTTATCTTGATGAAGTCCCAATAGTTCATTTTTGCCCTTGCTTCCCTTGTCTTTGGCGATGTTTCTAGGAAGAAGTTGCTGTGGCTGAGGTCTAAGAGGTTGCTGCCTGTGTTCTCCTTTAGGATTTTGATGGACTCCTGTCTCACATTGAGGTCTTTCAACCATTTGGAGTCTATTTTTGTGTGTGGTGTAAGGAAAAGGTACAGTTTCATTCTTCTGCATGTGGCTGTCCAATTTTCCCAACACCATTTGTTGAAGAGACTGTCTTTGTTCCATTGGACATTCTTTCCTGCTTTGTCAAAGATTAGTTGACCATAGAGTTGAGGGTCCATTTCTGGGCTCTCTATTCTGTTCCATTGATCTGTGTGTCTGTTTTTGTGCCAGTACCATGCTGTCTTGATGATGACAGCTTTGTAATAGAGCTGGAAGTCCGGAATTGTGATGCCGCCGGCTTTGCTTTTCTTTTTCAACATTCCTCTGGCTATGCGGGGTCTTTTCTGGTTCCATACAAATGTTAGGATTATTTGTTCCATTTCTTTGAAAAAAGTTGACGGTGTTTTGATAGGGATTGCATTAAATGTGTAGATTCCTCTAGGTAGCATTGACATCTTCACAATATTTGTTCTTCCAATCCATGAGCATGGAATGTTTTTCCATTTCTTTGTGTCTTCCTCAATTTCTTTCATGAGTATTTTATAGTTTTCTGAGTACAGATTCTTTGCCTCTTGGTCAGATTTATTCATAGGTATCTTATGGTTTTGGGTGCAATTGTAAATGGGATCGACCCCTTAATTTCTCTTTCTTCTGTCTTGTTGTTGGTGTATAGGAATGCCACTGATTTCTGTGCATTGATTTTATATCCTACCACTGTCCTGAATTCCTGTATGAGTTCTAGCAGTTTTGGGGTGGAGTCTTTTGGGTTTTCCACATGAAGTATCATATCATCTGCAAAGAGTGAGAGTTTGACTTTGTCTTTGCTGATTTGGATGCCTTTTATTTCTTTTTGTTGTCTGATTTCTGTGGCTAGGACTTCTAATACTATGTTGAATAGCAGTGGTGATAGTGGACATCCCTGCCGTGTTCCTGACCTTAGGAGGAAAGCTCTCAGTTTTTCCCCATTGAGAATGATATGGCTTTTATGATATTGAGGTATGTATCCTCTATCCCTATACTCTGAAGAGTTTTGATCAAGAAAGGATGCTGTACTTTGTCAAATGCTTTTTCTGCATCTATCAAGAGGATCATATGGTTCTTGTTCTTTCTTTTATTAATGTATTGTATCACATTGATTGATTTGCTGATGTTGAACCAACCTTGCAGGCCAGGGATAAATCCCACTTAGTCGTGGTGAATAATCCTTTTCATGTACTGTTGGATCCTATTAGCTAGTATTTTGATGAGAATTTTTGCATCCATATTCATCAAGGATATTGGTCTGTAATTCTCCTTTTTGATGGGGTCTTTGTCTGGTTTTGGGATCAAGGTAATGGTGGCCTCATAAAACGAGTTTGGAAGTTTGCCTTCCATTTCTATTTTTTGGAACAGTTTCAGAAGAATAGGTACTAATGCTTCTTTAAATGTTTGGTAGAATTCCCCTGGGAAGCCATCTGACCCTGGGCTCTTGTTTCTTGGGAGATTTTTGATGACTGCTTCAATTTCCTTCGTGGTCTGTTCAGGTTTTCTATTTCTTCCTGGTTCAGTTTTGGTAGTTGATACATCTCTAGGCATGTATCCATTTCTTCCAGATTATCTAATTTGCTGGCATAGCGTTGCTCATAATATGTTCTTATAATTGTTTGTATGTCTTTGGTGTTGGTTGTGATCTCTCCTCTTTCATTCATGATTTTGTTTATTTGGGTCATTTCTCTTTTCTTTTTGATAAGTCTGGCCAGGGGTTTATCAATCTTGTTAATTCTTTCAAAGAACCAGCTCCTAGTTTCATTGATCTAGTCTACTGTTCTTTTGGTTTCTATTTCATTGATTTCTGCTTTGATCTTTATTATTTCTCTTCTCCTGCTGGGTTTAGGCTTTATTTGCTGTTCTTTCTCCAATTCCTTTAGGTGTAGGGTTAAGTTGTGTATTTGAGACCTTTCTTGTTTCTTGAGAAAGGCTTGTATTGCTATATACTTTCCTCTTAGGACTGCCTTTGCTGCATCCCAAAGATTGAAAATACCATACGACCCAGCAATTGCACTACTGGGTATTTACACCAAAGATACAAACGTAGGGATCCAAAGGGGTACGTGTACCCCAATGTTTATAGCAGCAATGTCCACAATAGCCAAACTATGGAAAGAGCCAAGATGTCCATCGACAGATGAATGGATAAAAAAGATGTGGTATATATATACAATGGAATATTATGCAGCCATCAAAAGGAATGAAATCTTGCCATTTGCAACGACGTGGATGGAACTGGAGGGTATTATGCTGAGCGAAATAAGTCAATCAGAGAAAGACATGTATCATATGACCTCACTGAAATGAGGAATTCTTAATCTCAGGAAACAAACAGGGTTGCTGGAGTGGTGGGGGGTGGGAGGGATGGGGTGGCTAGGTGAATGATGTTGGGGAGGGTAAGTGCTATGGTGAGCGCTGTGAATTGTGTAAGATTGTTGAATCACAGACCTGTACTTCTGAAACAAATAATACATTATATGTTAAAAAAAAAAAAAGAAGAGGATAACAGGAAGGGAAAAATGAAGGGGGGGAAATCGGAGGGGGAGATGAACCATGAGAGACTATGGACTCTGAGAAACAAACTGAGGGTTCTAGAGGGGATGGGGGTGGGGGGATGGGTTAGCCTGGTGATGGGTATTAAAGAGGGCACGTACTGAATGGAGCACTGGGTGTTATAGGCAAACAATGAATCATGGAACTCTACATCAAAAACTAATGATGTAATGTATGGTGATTAACATAACATAATAAAATTAAAAAAAAATAACCTTTTAAAAAAAAGAGGCTAATCTGATCTTAGCTTGTATGTAAAATGGGCCCCCCACCCCAAACCCTGGGAGATTAGGGTATGCATAGGATTTCAAATACATGCTAAGGCGGGGCTGGAACTGACTTGTTTATCAAGCACATTGACAGATGGGGAGCTCCTTTGAGTACCTGTAGAACCAGAAACTGGACCTTATGGATTTTCTTTTTCTTAAAAAAAAAAGTTGTTAAGGAAACTTAAAAAAACTGAAGTAGAATATACATACTGAAAAGTGCACAAATTAAGGTATGTTCATTTATTGATCATTGAATTGTAGCTCCTTGTTTCCCTAATACCAGCATTTAAGGCTCAAAATTTCACTCTGAGCACAGTTTTAATTATATCTCACAGATTTTGATACGTCATAGTTTCTGTTACAATTCAGTTCAAAATTTTTTTGTGAGTGATTCTTTGACCAATGGGTTATTTATAGGCAAACTGCTTTTTGTCAAATATTTGGGCCCTTTCTAGGTATTTTTTTAATTATTGATTTTCAGTCTTGTTTTATAAGATTAATGATTTAAATGCTTTGAAATTTGTTGAGACTTGATTGCCTGGTTAATTTTGGCAAATGGTTTATGTGCACTTGAAAAAAATATGTATGCTATTGTATATAGCAGTTAAATGAGGCTCATTAATCATGTTCTTAAAATCTTCCAATCTGATGATTTTTTTCTTGCTTGTTCTTTCCTTTACTGAGAGAGATGTATTCAAATCTTCAAACCTAATTGTGATGCATCCATTTTTTTTTGATTCCATCAATTTTTGCTTCTTTTGAGGCTGTTTTATTAGAAGCACACATACATTTATAATAGTTCAGTCAATCTGGTGGATTGACCCTTTTATCTTTATAAAATATTTGCTCCCTCTAGTACTGGTTCTTTTTTTCCCTGGTATTAGTTAGCTCTAGCAACTTTTGTTGTGTTTTTGCATTGTATACATTTTCCCAATATTTTGTTTTTAACCCGTGTCCTTGTGTTTAAGGTGTGTCTCTTGTAAGAAATATATAGTTGAGTTTTATATTTTAATCCAGTCTGATGGTCTTTTCAATTGGAGAATTACATCCAAATTGCTGATATTTTTGGTTTTAAATCTAGCATTTTATTATTTGTTTTCCATTTGTCCCTCTGTTTTTTCTTTCTCTTTCTTGCCTCTTTTGAACTGATGAAATATTTTATCAATCTATTTTCTCCTCTATCAATTGTTGATTATGCATGATTTTATAATGTTTCTATCACCATGACAGCATGCATTCTTGACTTAGTAGAGTCTACAAAACTTAGTACTTTTATCACTCCCTAGTAATGTCAAGAACTTTAGAACACTTTCACTCTATATAATACACTTCTGCATCTTTTCTTCTATTTCCATATATGTATATTTTAACTCCCTCTTGGAATATTATTATTGTTTTCTGCCATTACAATTATTTATAGTTTCTTTCTGTTGCTTTTCATTCTGTCTTGCACTTCTGTGTTTCTACCTGGGATTATTTTTCTCGTGTCCAAAGAAATATGTTTAATATTCCTTTTAATACTGGTCTGCTAATGATGTGTTCTCTCAGTTTTTGTTTGCTTTAAAGTGCATTTCTTCTTTGTGTTTTTAAAAAAACAGCTTTATTGAGGTACAATTTATATACCAGAAAAGTCATCATCTTCTTTTACTTTTTTTCTCTTTCCTTCACTTAAAAAAATTGTGGTAAAATGCACAATATAAAATTTATCACATTAGCCATTTTTAAGTGTATAGTTCAGTAGTGTTAAGTATATTCACATTATCATGCAAAAAATCTCTAGAACTTTTTCATCTTGCAAAACTTCTTCACTTTTGTGGGGTATAGGAATATAGCTTGACAATTATTTTCTTTCAATATTTATGATACATCAGTGTCAGCATTATTGTTACCTATTTGAAGGAAATGTTTTTTGTTTCTTTGCCATAGAAAATTCCATTATTTGGTTATCTGTGAATCCATTTTGTTGTCTACTTTGTTGTTGTTGTTTTGGCTTTTAGTTGTTGGTAATTTGGTCTTGTCTTCTGAGATGCCTGGTAACTGTTGAATGCTGGATATTAGGCATAAAAAATTATAGACATTTGGATGATTTTATATTCCTTCTAGAGAGGATTTACTTTTCTGTTAGTAGGCTTTTTATGTAAGGGTAGATTTCCTTGATTTAATCAACCATTAAGATGATTGTGGTGGAATTTCAGTCCATGTAAGCTTCATCATATTTTTGTTTGTCTCAATCCTGGGACATAGCCTTTCAGGGCTTTAATGCAAAGCTGAGGTGTTTACCTTGATGATTATTGAGCATCAGCTTTTATCTTTTCATCCCTGTGAACATGCTGAATGCTCTGAGCTTGAAAGCTAATTCTCTGCTTGGCCACTAAGCGCTATGGTGCTTAAGTATTGGCAAGTTTCTCAAGGAGCAAATTTAGGAGAATGTTGAGCTTCTCTTCTATGAACTTCTCTTTGTGTTTCCCTCTGTGATGTTGGCCCTTTTAAGGCCATTGCTTTGTAGTGCCTTCAAATAGCTGATTTTTTTAAAATAAGATTTTGTTTAGCTTCTTGGTGGGAGTGTCAGTCTGATATATAGCTGGAAATGGATATCCTCTGGAATTTCTTTAGGTCAGAGTGAACCTAAGTATGCAGATTCTCTTAGGTGGAAATTCAGGTCTGACTAGAACTTGTATGTGGCTGTTCATCTCTCTGGGATGTGCCATCACCAAGTTTTATCTCAGTGAGAAAATGGGCTAAGAATATTAATTAATATTTCACAGAAATAATATAAATGTGGCAAGGAAATCTATAAACAAATGTTCAATCTCAATTAGTATTAAGAAAATGGAAATTGAAACAAGGAGATGATTTTCCTCCATCAGATTAAAAAATTAATTTTCTTACTATTGGTGGGAATGTAAATCAATCAAATCTACATTAATAAAGATAACTGACATTTATTGAGCACTTCTTGTATGTGTCATGAGCTGTTTTAAAAGAAGGAAAAAATACTCTATCAACTAAAGGAAAACTCTGTTTTTCCTACTCATTACATTCACACAGAACATTTCTGTGACCGGGCATTTGTTTTTTTTCCCATACGAATCAATTCTCTGACACCAGCTGAATGTTGTACAATTCAGTTGTACCTGAAGTAGGTACAATTCAAACTACCTGGAGTTAGTGTCAGATCCCACAAGTTAAGGGCTCAGTCCCACAAGACTTCCCCCACTTCAGACATCAATAGCAAATCCCAGGTTGTTAACCTCTACTTCTGACTGACCAGCTGTAAATTGAAAGTTCCCATGACCTCCTCCTTGGGTTCAATAATTTGCTAGCCTGGCCAACAGAACTCGGGGACTTACTTACATTTACCAGTTTATTATAAAGGATGTAATAAAGGATACAGATGAATAACCAGATGAAGAGGTGCAAGGGTGAGGTCTGGAAAGGTCTTAGGTACAGGAACTTCTTTCCCCTTGGAATTGGGGTGTGCCACCCTCATGGCATGGGATACATTCACCAATCCAGAAGCTCTCCACACCCTGTACTTTAGGGATTTTTATGCAGGTTTCATCATGTAGGCACGATTGATTATTAACTCATCTTCCTGTGTCTCTCCCCTCTCCAGAGAATGGGTGGTGGGAGGGGAGTAGGACTGAAGGTTACAAGCTTTTAATCATGCCTTCATCTTGGCAGTGGCCAGCCTCCCTCCAGGAGCCCACCAAGAATCACCTCATTAGAACAAAGATGCTTCTGTTACCTAGGAAATCCCGAAGGATTTAAGAGTTCTGGGTCAGACACTCTTATCACTCAGGAAATTACAAGGATTTTAGGAGCTCTGTGTCAGGAAACAGGGTCAAAGACCAGATATTAGCAGGAACCAGGAAGAGTTCACAGCTCTTCTAAACACTTTATATGTGTTATTTATTCTCACAATGTTATGAAATGAATACAATTATCATTAATCCTATTTGTAGAAGGAAAATCTGACATACAGAGAATTAAACAGATGCCCAAGATCACTCAGATCATCAGTGACAGTGCTGAGATTAGGACCCAGGGAACCTGCCTGGAGTGTTCCACATCCTTCTACACTAATTTAGATGGCCTCTCAATTCTAATTCTAAAACTTCATCCTATAGACATGGTCACACAAATGTACAAAGAGGCATTCACAAAGAAGTTCCTTGTAAATTTGCTAATAGTTAAAAACTGGGAACAGACTAAATATTCATCCATATGGAATTGTAAAAATAGTCTCCATGCAAAATATCCAAACAATGGAATACTCTGCATCAGTTACTAAGAACACAGTAGATCTCAATTTACCAACATGGAAAGATGCCCAAGATATAGTTTTAATAAAGGAAAGGTAAAAAGGCATTTCTGTGAAAAAATTAAGTATCTCTATGTAGGCATATGTTGAATATACATGTTGATATACACACCATGTTGATATACACACCCAATTAATAGTGGTTTCCTCCTGTGGGTAGTGGTGAGGGAGGATTTTTGCATTTTGACTTATACATGTCTTGTTATTATTTGTATTTTACATATTGAATATATATTACTTTTGTATTATCTAAAACATTTTTATGTTATGAAGATTTTAAGCATACACAAAAGTAGAAAATGCAATAATGAAACTCCACATATGTATCATTTAGAACAGTGAACAATTATCAGAGTTTTACTTTATTTACTTCATTTTCCTACGTCCCTTTTTCTTTGCTAAAATGCCTTACAGCAAATCTCAGGCAGCATACCATTTCGTTCCTAACTCAGTATGTGTCAATAGAATCACAGAAGTTTTATTACACAATCACAGTGCCATTATCATACCTCACAAATTGACAATAACTCCTTGGTATCATGTAACACCCAGTCTGTAATCAAATTGCCCCAATTGTCTTAAAAACATTTCTTTACAGTTGGTTTGTTTAGAACAGGATTCAAACTAGTTTCTCAAATTGTGTTTGTTAGATTTTTTTTTGCCACTTTTTACCTAAAATAGTCCCATCACTTATTTTTTTATGCACTGACTTGTAATTTAGCAATTATTATAAGAATTCAAACATGGATTCTCATAGCTACTTAAATTATACAGCAACCCATGTCACACATTAAATTCTATGGAAGTAAGACATATTTGTATTTCTTCCCTTCATCATCCATCAATGTACTTATCAATACTGTACTTATCAATAGCCAGTATTTATTGAATGTCAAAGGTGGTTTAAGCAAAAGACATTTCTTCCTTTCCTCCCTCCCTTCTCCTTTCTTTCTTTCTTTCTTTCTTTCTTTCTTTCTTTCTTTCTTTCTT
>NC_058405.1:29959027-30015256 GCF_002201575.2 Neomonachus schauinslandi | reverse complement strand
CTTTCTTTCTTTCTTTCTTTCTTTCTTTCTTTCTTTCTTTCTTTCTTTCTTTCTTTCTTTCTTTCTTTCTTCTCTGGCTATAGTCAGGAGTCATTGGTGTGGAAACCAACTTTTTTTTCCTAAAAATTATAGTAAATTTTAAATACCTTAGCTTTGAAAACCTCAGAAACTTCAAGAACTTTCAAAGACGGGCAGGTCAACATAATTATAATCTCAGACAGAATTATTCAGGACAATTTAAAAGTATTCAATGCATAATAAATAAAGCTTTGCATCATTGTGTATAGCATTTGAGAGAGAATGCCAAGATGGCACAGAATTATTCTCTCTGATCCAATGAGACCTAATTAGCACTAATGGGGGGAAAATAGCAAATGAAAGCAAAAGTGCAATATTATATCAGGGAAAATATCCTAATGGACAGATTGATTGGTTAATGGAAAATTCCCAAGAGAAGTAATGTTAAGGCAATTGAAATATGTAATTAAGAGGACAGAGAACACTGGAGGAGAAATAAATGTGCTGTTTGTAATTCTCTACACAATCCTGCATAGATCAATTCCTGTTTAGAACATTTTGTCTTTATTTTGGAAAAAGATAAAAACTAGCATTGTTGTATTCTTAGTGAAAATGTATCTAAAAAGAGAACAGAATGCTTATAACTAGATTTTGTTTTCATTCCTCTTGCTGATTTTAGAGTGTGCATTCTAGAAATTCCCAAAGGAAGCTCACATTTCAGTCTCATTCACTCACTTCGATATCATAAAATTACAATATTGTAATGATACTATGAATATCCGTAGAGCAGTGACATGCATTCAGTTTATTGCAAGTTGGAAATAGAAAATTAAAGTCAAGTTTATGTCTGTTTATATGAAGAATGTATTCCAGTAAGCTAAATCAGTCTGTATTGACTTCACTTTGATTGTTGACGGTAGAAATAAGTTTTCACAGCATCACTGTGCTTGCTGTGATGGATGCTGACCAAGAAGGAGAGAAGTGAGACACACTCTTTAGAAGCTTTGTATCAGGAGTATGATAATTGAATTGCTAGCCCAACTAATCTGTCTTCAAAATAATAGGTTATTTTGTATTATGAAACTCGGAATATACTTTTTCTATTATATGTCTTTTTAACATTATTTGGTGGAAAATTTGAAATTATAGAATGACCTGAGACATCTCAAGAATTTCACCAAAGCCCTTTGAATTAAGTGTGGGCATATTAAACAGAGGTACAATGTATTAGTTGAATCAAATTTTTTTCACTTCTAGTGAAAGAGACCAATTTAGGACTGAATAGTGATTTAGCTTTCATTTAGCAATATACTGGAATATAAGTCACTCAAATTTACTGTATCTAGCTTAACTTGCCTATCTATTTTTTGCTCTGTGTTGTGGCCAAAGCATTTAGATATGGCCAGAGCATTTAGAATTTAAATCAAATTTCAGGAGCAGGGGTAAGTGCAAAAAAATATAATGGCTTGTTGATGGGAATAAGGGTAATTGTGAAAGTTTACAAACTAATTATAAGGAAGTGCCTACCTAATTACGCTCATTATACTTGCATTACACCCAGTAGATGTATTTGTTTATTTAAACTTGCTGACCATAAACTAGGACACATCTATGTGAATGATGAGAAATGATCAGACAGGCAGTTAATCTTGATCCTGGAATTCGAAGAAAAAAAAAAAAAGCCTGGAAATAGAATCTGAAGTCTATTACCAAGGTATTGAATCAACCTGAAAACATTCTACAGATGTCAAAAGAAAGTCTATATGGAAACAGCATTCTTCATATTTGGCAAAAATAAATTCAAATGAAAGGTAATTGAGCCTAATGAATAGATAATTTGCTACACGGTGTTATATTTTCCCTTGTTCTTTGTACCAGCTATACACTGTGCTTGATGATCTCTTTTGTGTCAGAGTATCTGATTCACAGGGTGTTCACAAATCAAAACCATAATCCAGTAATCTTTATTCTTCCATGGGCATAAAGCCATATTCCCTTTATAAAGTCACATCAACTATTTCTGTAATTATATGGTTGCATCTTATTCTTTAGCAATATGTCTACTAAATTATATTCATGACACAATGGCATTGCTTGTTGATATCAAGATAATACTAAACTATGAGTCTCTTAAGGCAGAGACCTTATTAATTACTCTTATATGCCTAGTATACATGGTAGGCATGGCACAAAATACAGGGAACGACCTCTAATATAGATGAGATAAAAGTGTTATCATCCTAGTTTTAAGGCAATGGATTTCTTTCCCCACTGACTGGCTAGAATCCTAGGTACCTAATGGCTGGTTAATACCTTCAGAGGTTGGGATTACTAACACAGCTCACGAAATGCACTGTGTTCTATGTGTTTAAGTTAAAACTTCAGGGAGGCAGGACTCTTACTCCAGGATTCCTATATATAGTCCTTCTCAAATTGATTGAAGGCTTTCAAGTTAAAGGGTGGTAATTTAGATTTCACTGCTTCAGAAAGAGTAGTAATTTAACATTTTACTGTTTCACTATGGTGCAAAATAAGACTATTATTGATAAAGTATTGTAATTCCAAATCTCCATTTATTTCAGGCGTTGCAGACTTTTTAGAAGTTAAGAAGTTGTTATGAATGTTAGTAATTCTTAATATTGGTGCCAGGTTTGAAACTTCAAGTGATATTTCTCATTCTACAGTCTGTGGAAAGTATGTTTTGTATTTTGTTTTGTTTTTAATAGCATTATTGAGATATAATTGACATACAATAAGCTGCATATATTTAAAGTATAAAATGATGTTTTAACTTATTTATTTACCTGTGAAACTATCACCATAATCATGATAGTGAGCACATCCATCACACCCAAAAGTTTTTTTGTAATCCCTCATTTCTCCTGTCTTCTCTACCCCATCTCTCCAAGAAATCTTTGATCTATTTTCTGTCACTATAGATTAGTTTTTATGTTTCAAATGTAGTATAAAAGGAATTGTGTAGTACATACTCTTTTTTGTCTATCTTCTTTCACTTAGCATAATTATTTTGGACTCATCTATGTTACTGTGTGTATCAATCAATAGTTCATTCATTTTTATGCTGAGCAATATTCCATTATATGTATGTGGTACAATTAATTTATCCATTTACCTATTAATGGACATTTGCGTTGTTTCAAGTTTAGGTCGTTATAATATAGCCACTATAACATTCTTTTTTTTTTTTTAAAGATTTTATTTATTTATTTGAGACAGAGAGAATGAGAGACAGAGAGCATGAGAGGTAGGAGGGTCAGAGGGAGAAGCAGACTCCCTGCTGAGCAGAGAGCCCAATGCGGGACTTGATCCCGGGACTCCAGGATCATGACCTGAGCCGAAGGCAGTTGCTTAACCAACTGAGCCACCCAGGCGCCCCGCCACTATAACATTCTTATATAAATCTTTGTATGGACATGTACTTTCATTTTTGTAGGCAAATATATAGGTATAAAACGGTGAGACCATATGCTAGGTCTATGCTTAACTTTTCAAAAACTGCCAACTTTTTTCCAAAGCAATTCTACTATTTTACATTCCCATTAGCAGTGGGTAAGAGTTGTAGGTACTCCATATTCTTGCCAATATTTGGTGTAGTTAGTCTTTTTTTTTAAAGTTTTTTCATCACTTAAAAGATTTAAAAAATTGTTTGTTTCAGGTTTTTAATTTAAATTCCAGTTAGTTAACATATAGTATAATATTAGTCCCAGGAGAATTTAGTGATTCATCACTTATATACAACACCCTATGCTCATCACAACAAGCGTCCTCCTTCATATCTCTCGCCCATTTAGCCCATCCCCTGCCCACCTCCCTCAATCAACCCTCAGTTTATTCTCTATAGTTAAGAGTCTGTGTTTTATGGTTTGCCTCTCTCTTTTTCACCCCCTATGTTCATCTGTTTCATTTCTTAAATTCCACATATGAGTGAAATCATATGGTATTTGTGTTTCTCTACCTGACTTCTTTTGCTTAGCATAATACACTCTAGCTCCATCCACATCATTGCAGTATTTGAGCGTATTTGACACACAATGTTACATTAGTGGTATAGTCAGTCTTCTTAATTTTAGCCATCCTAATAGCTGTGTAGTGGCATCTCATTGTGGTTTTAATCTCCACTTCTCTAATGACTAAAGATGTTGAGCATTTTTTCATATGCTTATTTGCTATACATATATCTTCTTTAGTGAAGTATCAGTTCAAATATTCTGAGCAATTTAAAATTATTATATATTTTTTTACTATTGAATTTTGAGGGTTTAAAAAAATACATTCTTTATGTTTTTTCCAAGTATGAGGCTTTTCTTCTCTTAGCAGTGCCTAAGAGCAGAAGTTAAAAAATTTGACAAAGCCAATTTTTTTTCTTTTATTAATTGTGTTTTTAGTGGTGTAGCTAAGAAATCTTTGCCTAACCCAAGGAACCAAGTATTTTCTCCTATGCTTTTGTCTAGATGTTTTATAGCTGTAGATTTTACATTTAGGTCTTTTAAAAGCATTTAAAAGTAATTTGTTTCAATAAATAGAGGGGTGCGTATATGCCTTCAAATTAGTGTTTTTGTTTTCTTTGGGTAAATACCCAGTAGTGGAATTACTGAATCATATGGTAATTCTATTTTTAATTTTTTGAGGAACCTCCATACTGTCTTCCACAGTGGCTGCACCAGTTTGCTTTCCTACCAATGGTACATGAGGGCTCCTTTTTCTCCACTTCCTCACCAACACTTGTTGTTTCTTGAATTTTTTATTTTAGCCCTTCTGCAAAGTGTGAGGTGGTATCTTACCATGTTTATTGCAGCATTATTTACAATAGCCAAACTATGGAAGCAGCCCAAGTGTCCATCAATAGATGAATAAAGATGAATAAAGAAGATAGATACAATGGAATATTATTCAGCCATAAAAAAGAATGAAATCTTGCCATTTGCAACAACATGGATGGATCTAGAGAGTATAATACTAAGTGAAATAAGCCAGTCAGAGAAAGACAAATACCACATGATTTCACTCATATGTGGGATTTAAGAAATAAAACAGCAAACAAAGGGGAAAAAAGGAGACAACCCAAAAAACAGACTCTTTAACTATAGAGAACAGATGGTTACCAGAGGGGAGGTGATGGAGGGATGGGTGAAAGAAGTGAAGGGGATTAAGAGTATACTTATCTTGATTAGCACTGAGTAAAATATGGAACTTCTGAATCAGTGTATTGTACACCTGAAACTAACATAACACTGTGTGTTACCTAAACTGGAATTAAAACAAAAAAATTTTTTAAAGTAATTTGTATATATGGTATGAGTTATGGATAGAAGTTCAATTTTTTAATGTATTGATCCAATTATTCTAGCACCATTTATTGAAAAGACTATCCTTTCTTATTGACTTGTCTGAGCACATCTGTTAAAAAAGTCACATGCCAGGGCGCCTGGGTGGCTCAGTCAGTTGAGCATCTGCTTTCAGCTCAGGTCATGATCCCAGGGTCCTGGGATTGAGCCCCTCATCAGGCTCCCTGCTCAGCGGGGAGTCTTCTTCACCCTCTCCCTCTGCCCCTCACCCTCTGCTTGTGCTCTGTCTCTTGCTTTCTCTCTCTCTCAAATAAATAAATAAAATGTTGGGGCACCTGGGTGGCTCAGTTGTTAAGCATCTGCCTTCGGCTCAGGTTATGATCCCAGGGTGCTGGGATCGAGCCCCACATTGGGCTCCCTGCTCAGTGGGAAGCCTGCTTCTCCCTCTCCCACTCCCCCTGCTTGTGTTTCCTCTCTCACTGTGTCTCTCTCTGTCAAATAAATAAATAAAATCTTTAAAAAAATAAATAAGTAAAATGTTTTTTTAAAAAAGTTACATTTCCCTATATGTCTAGGTCTACTTTTGGAATCTTTATTCTGTACTATTCATCTATTTATATCTTCACATCAGTATCACTGTCTTGATAACTGCAGCTTTATCAGAAGTATTAAAATATGATATTAGTTCTCTAACTTTCAAAGTTATTTTAGCTATTCTAAGTATTTTGGCTTTTCCATGTGAATTTTAGAACCTTGTCAATTTCTACACAAAATCTTTTTTTGACTGGAATTGTGTTGAAACTATAGATCAATCTGGGGGAAAACAGCATTTTGACAATATTGAGTTTTTCAACCTATGAACATGTATAGCTCTCAATTTATTTAGGCCTTTCTTAATGTGTCTGTGTTCTATAGTTTTCAATATCCAAGTCTTGCACATCTTTTGCCAGATTTATCCCCCAAATATTTTTTATGTTTATTCTATTATAAATGGTATTGTTTTTTCAATTTTAATTTCTGATTGTTGCTGTAATATAGAAATAAAAGTGATTTTTTAAAAAGATTTTATTTATTTGAGAGAGAGAGTGCACACACAGAGGGAGAGGGAGAAGCAGACTCCCTGCTGAGCAGGGAGCCTGATGTGGGGGCTTGACCCCAGGACCCCGGGATCATGACCTGAGCCTAAGGCAGACACTTAACTGACTGTGCCACCCAGGTGCCCCTAAAAGGGATTTTTCTATGTCAATCTTATATCCACAACCTTGCCAAACTCGCTTATTAGTTTTAATAGCCTTTTTTGTTTTTTTGATTCCACAGGATTTTCTACATAATTGATTGACATCTCTGAATAAAGATAGTTTTTTTTCCCCAATATAGAGGATCTAAAATATCTTTTTCTTGCCCTTTTGCATGGGCTATATCCTCAATATAATGTTGGATAGAAGTGCTGGGAATGGGTACCCTTCCCTTGATCATGATCTTAAGGAGAAAGCATTCTGTCTTTCACCATTAGGTATGATGTTAGCAATAGGTTTCTCATAGATGTCTCCTAGCAGTTTGAGAAAGTTCTCTCCTTATGTTGTTGAAACTTGTATCAAAAATGGATTATCTCACATGCTGCATCTATTTATAAGATTATAAATTTTTTTTAGTTTGTTAATATAGAGTGTAATCTTTGTATGTTTTCCCATCAGCGGGGCAAAGCACATGTCAAAAATTCTAAATTACAAAGATTTCAGTATGAATTTTTCTAGCAGAAGAATAATAAATTTCTGGAAATAAAGAGACATATAGAATGTACTAGAGAAAAAAAAGAAATTGTCAGTATAAAGCCATCCAGTTTTGAAGAAAAGACAACTCTTGATTTCTGGTGATACAAAGAAAGAAGAAAAAGGAACAGTAAATATTTGTGCCATTCAAAGCAGTTCATTCCATTTTTGTTTGAATATTGAACCATTATGTGTTATTTTGGCTCTAATACTAACTTAGGTGATTTGGATTTTTGCATTATATGTAGCAATCCTCTCTTGAGGTCCATCTTTTAAGAGTGCATCTATAAATAGGTAAATATGCCTTGCCCTGATGTGCTAAATAATATAAGCAAAGGAATTTCTCTGAATGCTTGTGAAAACTCATTTTATGTTCCGTGATCTCAATTCACAAGAACATTTTTAATCTTTTATCTTACAGTGGGTATATAACAATAAGTAAGGATGGCTGCCAACATTTACATTAGTTTGTTTTGTTTTGTTTTGTTTTGTTTTTGAGAATACTGGGGGAACCTCATTATAGTCTAAGCTGTATTTTCTTCTAGGATTCAGACATGTGTGGCTTGTTGGGTTGGGGTGTGGAGTGGGTGGAGTGGGTCATGGGCCTTCCAGGGATCTATTTATATGACTAAATGAAGCCTCCTGGGAAAGAACTCATACCTAAGAAGGAAAAGTCAAGGAGGGAAGATTTGGCCTAACAGATACCTCAGGCATCAAAAGGGGCCTTGATTTTATGTGTCTCACCTTGTCAGCCTCTCAGCTCTGGTCCAGTGCCACATAAGTCTTGCAGAAAATAGGAATTGAGAATGGGAGTGTCCACAGTCTCTATGACATGAGGACAGCAAGCATCTCTACTTTGGTCTCTGGGCACAAAGTTAAAAAGGAAGAGATGCATTCTCCCTTTTTTGGAGGGAGCACAGCATGGCTTTGGCACATGAAGTTTCCAGAAAGCTCTTCACATTTAGCATCATGAAAATTTAGCATCACCTAAGACTGGATCCTGCAGATACAGTGTCAGTGGTGCTCCTTTGCAGATAGTGGAGGCAATGGATTTACTCCTGGAAACTTTCAGGTAAAATTGGAGGGATTTTGAGAGAATCTGGGGATCCCATAATTGTGGCTGGGGGGACAAAGTCAGTAGAAATATGAGTTGTTACTATTAATGCGCCTTAATTCTATCCTCTAGGTGGGTGTAATATGGTGAAATATGGGCAACATATTCTGGTTAGGTTAATTTAAAATACTGTA
The DNA here is from genome assembly GCF_002201575.2 of Neomonachus schauinslandi. Lineage (NCBI taxonomy): Eukaryota > Metazoa > Chordata > Mammalia > Carnivora > Phocidae > Neomonachus > Neomonachus schauinslandi. The sequence continues at coordinate 30,006,915 of NC_058405.1, read as the reverse complement.
TTTTGAGTCTAATTTAATGAGATATAAGAAAGGAAAAAAATGATGATAAAATCAATTACCAATCGGGGCGCCTGGGTGGCTCAGTCGGTTGGGCAGCTGCCTTCGGCTCAGGTCATGATCCTGGGGTCCTGGGATCGAGCCCCACATCTGGCTCCCTGCTCGGTGGAGAGCCTGCTTCTCCCTCTCCCTCTGCCTGACACTCTGCCTACTTGTGCTCTCTCTTTATCTCTCTGTCAAATAAATAAATAAAACCTTAAAAAAAATCAACTACCAATCAACATATCTTTATTTTAAAAAAGTCCTCTTGTTTGACACAAAAATTATTTTCCTGCTATTCTTGACTATTTTTAGATGATGAAAAATTTACTGTGATTTCTAAGTGCTAATTAATTCTAAAGCTCACAGATCTGTAATGGTAAAAAGTGCAAAGGGTGTGATTTGGAAAAATAATGTCTACTTTATGTTGGAGTATAATGGATTATTTTTCTATTGCTGTAACTTTGTCATTTGTTTTTGGGAAATAAGACATGGCCACTCACTCAAAAATGAAAAACTGAAGAGATTTTATATTAGAATATACCATTAGGGGTGATAGCCTATAAATCCATTTCTTTGTGAATAGGTACAATTTGTTATAAACAATGCTGGCAATGCGCCACCTGGATCAGGCATTGCTTCGGTGATACAGAAGTTGACTTTCACATATTTTTATTCTGGTGACTCTCATAGTTACCTCTACTGCTCAGAGCCTAACTAAAGAGGAAGATGACTTCATACATCCTCAGGCTGACTAAGAGGGCACTCCTTCCAAATTATCATGAGCCTCTACAAAATAAGATTTTGTGTTGTCTAAAAACATGGATATTTCTAAAACAGGTATAGTATCATATCAAGATAATAAAATAATAATAATAACAGTAATAAATGTATCCTAGTCATACTTTCTTAGAACCATCAGGCACTAATTTCCCGAGGTGACTTTATTTATTATTCTGCTATCAGCTGGTTTTCTATAAAACAGGTTTTAAAAATAATTCCCTTATTTTTCTAACAGTCTTCGGATTTTTAAACTTTTCACTGGCATCTTAAACTTAATTTCCACTGTTGAAAAAGAAAGATATTGCTCTTTCCTTCTAAGCTATTATTTTTTCTTTGTCTTATTATTTCTGTCATTCTTTTGAAAATAGATTTTTTGCTTGTGCCTTGGAAGAGAAACAGAAGGAATCTTGTTTGGAATTGAGAGAATATAAAGATTCTGACGAGTAGAAAAGGGGCTGGGGAAGGATTTAGCAACTAAAATCCTTGAAACTGCATTTAAGAAAAACAACACATTGAAATAAAGAGAAAAAAAATCCCTATATAGCCCTTTTTTGGCCTTTTGTAAGCTATCATAAACTATTAGATTACTCTTTTAGATAAGAGTTATCAAGAAGTCTGGGAACCCAAGATTTTACCTTTTGGCAGATGAACCAGTGAGCCTGCCACCGTTTGATGGAGGCTGGTGGAAGACACGAGACCCGTGGGACTGAGAGTAACATGAATCTAGCACAGCCAGCAGTCTGAGCATCAGCATGTTTGTGTCCGTTCCTTTTGCTTCCAAGCGCCGCTGAAGTGACACAGATGTAATGGCCCAGACAGATGTCTTCACAGCAGTGGTTTGAGTTATAGGAAAGCAACCCTGAGCTTAGGGAACCTGATTTTTTTTTTAACAATGTACAACAAGCATGTCTATAACTTTCAGGGCTGTGTGCTATACAAAAATCCTTGAAAAGATAGTTCAGAATGAATTAGGGTCAGTGCCTTGTTTCCGAAGAGGTATGGAAGCATGAGAGACTCTTGGAGAATTGTCTTCCAACAAAGATATAAAGACCTATCTCTTTCCCAGAGCCAGGAGTTAGTTTGAATTTATGTCTTTTTTTTTTTTTTATTCATTTAAGAGAGAAAGAGCGCAAGAGCAGGGGCAGCGTCAGGGGGAGAGGGACAGAGGGAAGCACACTCCCTGCTGGGCAGGAAGCCCAATGTGGGGCTTGATCCCAGGACCCCAGGATCATGACCTGAGCCGAAGGCAGACACTTAACTGACTAAGCCACCCAGGTGCCCCAGAATTTATGTCTTTCTGAAAGCAAAACAAACACCAATATTCAGTGTTATGCTGGCAAATGTTTAACAACTGCTTCTTTGAGGAAAACAAAAAGAAGAAAAAGCCCTAATTTGTGACACTTGCTGATTTCCGTGGTGTAAATATTCCCATCATGGCTGATTTTAAGCTACCAATAGGTCACCACTGAACATGGACTTAGAAAGAGATGCACAATAATATACAATTGCATAGTATTTCTACCATACAGACATGATAGACATAAATAATCTCAAGAGAATAGATAATACTAAAAATTTAGTAAAATAATTAGGAAGTGTTTGAGTATTTATTACCTTTCAATTTAATATAATTTATTTAATTATAAGTTTATGTAATTTAATTTTTAATAATGGCCACCTTTAACAATTATCTTGCAAAATTCCTGAAAATTTAACAGTTGGCTCTTGCAAGCAAGTATGAACCAGCTCCAGCACCTGACTGCCAATACTTCTCTGTGTCTGATTAATAGAGTTCATAATCTCATTCTTCAAAATCAAGTCTCTTTTGTGTTTGTTCTTCTAGCTCATTTAAAAATCCTTTTTCTCCTTTTATTTAAAACTAAGATGATATTCACATATCCTTTTTATTTCTCAACACCATCTGGTTAACATAAATAAATCTGATCTATTATATCCAATCTTGGATTATGTTAGAAATAACATAAAACAGATTATTTTTGGGGTTCTCTTTAGATCAGTTGTCTTCAATAATATGGGTGGGTGTGAGTAGAAAACTCATTTTTAATTTTTTGGGGGGGATTGATATTTTTCCCATCTTTTTCTGAGGATTTTATAAATAGAACTTACCTCTGTAAAGTCTGTCGCAAATGTTAGGGAGATTTCATAGGCTTTGCGTTGGACAGAAAGCAGTGCTCAGTTTCCTAAGGATGGCTAATTCAAATTCAGATACAACAAACACTTACTGAACACTTATTATGTGCCAAATACTAAGCTAACTAAATGATTTATGTGTATGTTTCATTTAATAATTAAACAAATCTGTGAAGTAGGTATTCATATCGTTTTATGGATGGGGAGCTGAGATTAGTTTTGAGTTCTTCGTTTATGTTTTGAGAAGGAAATGTGATTATGTGCCTCTCCCCACCTCGTGATCAATATAGAGGCATTAAGCAAACTTTTCCATAGCATTTCTTAGTAGGGAACCTTGACAGGGTAAATAAGACTCTCCTTAGAGCTCCCAGAGGGAAATTTCACTTTCTCTGTGGTTGCAACAATAATCCAGAATGAAATTATGGACCATACATTATAAGATATGTAAGAACATTTAAAAATGAAGTGATCAAATATTATGTTCATCAAACAGAAACTATAACTCAGTTTTGGGAAAAGCCACTATCAATATCATCATTAAAAATGTCATGTGAAGCTATATACATACACTGCTGAATTTTTTTCAGGTGATTTAAACTCATAGTATATAAAAAAATCAAAATTTTTGTAGGTAATTATTTATCTCAGTGACATATATTCTCTCTTAAGAGAAAGAAAGACCATAAACAAACTAATAAAGACTTTAGGATGAGTAGAGTTGCAGTGAGTTCTCAAGAAAATAATACACTGACGACTTTATTGGATAAACCTCAAATAGATGGGAAAATCAATGTTATTCACATCATTTGGTTTGCTGTCCTATCACCTACCTTATCAAGCAGAAAATAAATTGTTCTCTTTTCACAAGTAATAAGAATGTTAACAGTTGCATAATATGAGTCTAGGCATAGATAAGCAAGTTTTGTTTAATTTGTGGGTGTGTAAAAATCACCATTACAGTGGATTTATTTCATGTCCATTTCATATCCACCATTTTAGTGGATATATGGTTGATGATTAAGTGTCATCTGGGGATAGCAATTAAAAAACCATAGAAGGCAACTGAATATCTAGTGTGCACAACTGTTATTAATTATACTAATTAATATTTATTTTTAGTTTAATATGTGTTAGGTATAGTGCTGAGTATTTTAGATACATTATGTTAATTTAATTTGGATTTATATAATCATTGTTCACTGTGTACATATGTTGATAATTTGTTAAAGCTATGGACAAGGAAAGATACAAATATATACATGAACACAAATGTTTGCATATAATTTTAGGGATCGTAAATCCCCTAAAGCCTATTCCCGAATTCTCATCTTAAGAATCCCTGTTTTAGAATACTACTTATAGAATTCAATAGCAATAATATTGTTTCCAAACTGTAACTTGCTTATTTTTATCTGTATTTGACAGCATAGAACTTCAAGAATAGAATTTTAATGAGCTTATTAGTAAGTTATATCATACGAACAGCATATTTTTGTAACTGAAAAACACAATTTATGCCAAGAGTACCAACTGAGGGATAATTTATATCAGGGCAAAATTGGAAACAATATCCAACTCTATCCAGGGATAGAGTATAGGTTAAACAGTTTATGATACAACAAAATGTCATGAAGCCATTTGTAATGAATATGCACATCAATACAGCATATCACTGTGTCAAGAGCTGGCTTTAAGCAGTGTATATCCTGTTTCAAAAAAATATACATCCTTATGAAAAAATCTAGGAAAGCCCTTCATTTGGTTCTTAAAACATTCAAGAAAGCCTAAGAAAAGAGATCTCCCTGATGGGCTACATAAGAAATTTTAAAGGAAATCTCCTGTGTATCTAGGAGTCCAAGGCCTTCATTACACAGCTGATGTCATGATGGAGTCTGGAGTGAGAGGTAGTTCTGGGTTTAAAGAGGCTCTAGGCAATTAGAGTTCAGAGCCTTCCTTCCATCTAATATTCCCCTTGAACATGACTCAGCCACACTGTGCCTCCCAGCTTCTTTCTGTTCCACTTTAAACTGGCATATTCATTATATCTGCTCCTTGTAAATTTAATTTGCCCATGGCACTGTATGGTGTCTCTAATTCACGACCTTTTGGTTTCAGATCCTACTGTTAACTGTTAATAGTTTAAATTCTCAAGATAGAGCCTATTGCTTGGTTTATTTTATTGGACTAGATTTGTTTCTGGACAACCTGTTGATTATTTCCTTTAGGGAGATACCTACCTGCAGCTGGAGTGATAAGCTGGGGTGGTAAATTTCATATGGTAGAAGGGTGTGGTAGGGTAATTTTATTTAGAATGACCTAGGGATATAAGCAGTGTAAAGTAATTCTAGTGAGGAAAGATTAGGCATCAAAAAATTAATAGTGGTTATCTCTGGGTAGTAGGATTATAAGTGATTTAAAATATGTGTATATAAATATATTTTTTCTTTTTGTGTTTCTCCAATTTCTAATTTTTAAATAATGATTATGTCTGACCTGGAAGATAAGGAAATAATATCACTAGAATGTGATTTGTACTTTTTCCTCTGTAGTTCTGTAGTTTTGGTCTAATTCCATTTGTTAGAGAATTTCCAAATTCTAGCAATAAAATGTTGCTTTGGAAAAAATGAAATGTACTGAAAAAAAAAAAGAAAGAAAAAGAAAGGAAGAAAAAAGAGAAATGAAAAAGAAAAAAGAGAGAAAAGAGACAGAAAATTAAACATGTGTTTTGTATTTTAACCAATCAGAGCCAGTACTCAGTACTGTTTTAAATTGTTTGACTTTATAGCAAGTCATGTGCTAGGGCTGGAGAAATACAGAGATACATATTCTAAAACAAGGCCTTTGACTTCAAGTTCCATTCAGTAAATATTAATTGAGTACTTTAATGTACAATGGGGATCCAATGGTGATAAGACATAGTCACTACGTCCTCAAAGAGCTAGCAATCCCGTTAATTATAGGAACAGGAAAATAAAATTAATATTGCAGGACAGTCTATGTGAAAGTTGCAATGACTGATGTGAGAGTTCAGAGGAGTGAGAAATCATTTCAAGTTGGGATGAATAAAAAAGACCTCATGAGAGATGTGGGATTTGAGTTGGTCTTATTGGATGGGTAATTCCTGGGTAAATGGGGGTATGATAGAGGACATTACTGGATTGTGGGAAGAGCCAGCAAAAAGGGTACAGGTAGGAGGAGTACAAGGCATATTTGGAAGATGTGAGTGTAGTGGACTCGTGTTGCAGAGTGCTGGCAGATAAGACTGGGTTAAGCATAAGCAAAATTTTACTAAGTGCTTTTTAAGTATGCTTTCATAAAATGCTTTGGAGCTGGTTTGTTGTTTTTTTTTTAATGTTTCAAGTTCATTAACGATTTAGACTATTTCAGAGCTGACTAGCTAGCCTGTGTCTGAAAAGGGGATGGTAATCTATTGTCTTACACCTGCCTCACAGCCATTTCTCACCTAGAATCCTTAGTCTTTGAATCTTCTGTAACAAATGAGAGTCCAAAGACCTTCTTAATAGAGCACTGGCTTTTATATGTTGTTCTGGTATTCTGATCTAGAAATCATGTTATTATGAATGCTTGCTTGGACTTTTACTCCATTTTAGGCTCTGAATCTATTGTTGCCTTTCCCGACTGTTTTCCTCACTATTTATATATATTCTTCATTCTGCTGTATATCCTGATTCAGGTTGCTGGCCTTGACCCAGGGTGTTTTACCATGATATTAATTTTTGATTCCCAATTCCAAGGTCTTTGTCCCAAATCCTAGTTTGTGGTGCTCAGTTATGACACCCGATGGAAGGAAATTTGGTGTAAAATGGAATCCTCTCTATCCTATCTCAGAAAATTTCTTGAATGAAGTGTAAATAGTGGTGTAGAGAAGTGAGAAATCAGTTCAAGTTGGGATGAATAAAAAAGAGAGAGAGAACACTCAAGCACTAGTCCGGGCGGGGGGGGGAGGGAGGGGGAGCGGGTGGCAGACAGGGAGAGGGAGAAGCAGGCTCCCCGCTGAGCAGGGAGCCCATTGCAGGACTTGATCTTAGGACCCTGGAATCATGATCTGAGCCAAAGGCAGATACCCAGCCGCCCACAATGACTGTATTTTTAAATTTTACAGCAAATATTCATTTTCAAATGAGTACTAGCTTTTTATATGAATCATATTGGACAAAGTGAACACCTAGATCATACTATTCCAGAAAATATTTGATGCTTCATATAATTCACCTACTATGTTTACTGAATGCCCACTATTTACAAGGCAATACACTATAAGGGATATCAACAGGAATATGGGATATGTAAGGGATATAAAAATGAGTAAAACATCGTCCTGGCCTTTGTGTGGAGGGATTAAGACAATTACATGTAGACATGGGCACAGAGCAGGATAGCCAATACAGTCCTTAAAAGACAAGAAAACAATTTTAATAATAATGGCGTGATCTTAGTCCTTGGCTAAGATAAAGAATAATTATATACTCAAGATGCAAATTATGCCTGCCTTAATTATCTCTATCAGTTTGAAGAAGCAGATGCTCAGATGTGCAGCAGATACTAATAACTCACTTGGGAGCACTTAATCTGTATCTTTTTTTTGGGTGTGGGAGAGAGATGTTCACTGATTTCAACTGATGTTAAATTCTCTTAAAATTTTATTTATTTATTTGAGAGAGAGAGAGTGTGAATGAGAGAGCACAAGCAGGGGGAACAGCAGAGGGAGAGGGAGAAGCAGACTTCCCACTGAGCAGGAAGTCCAATGTGGGGCTTGATCTCAGGACCCTGAGATCATGACCTGAGCTGAAGGCAGCCGCTTAACCAGCTGAGCCACCCAGGCACCCCTGATGTTACATTGTTTAAGAACAATATAGCAGACCTTCTCTCCAACTGTATTGTACTATGGATGACCTTTGCCTGTACATTCTTCAGGAGCTAAAAAGGCAGGCTAGTTGATGACAAAATCCATATTTTCATGTCAAGCTAATTTAAGGAACATTTTATCACTTAACTTCACAGTGTGAAGAACATTAATAATTCAGTGGTTTGTATACGTTTCCATTCATTCTCCTTGTGAAAATGTTTATGCTGTGTAACAACGGTATAGGGATGGAGGAGTTGGGAAAACCTCTTTGCCGCCCTGTTCTCACGCTCCCTTTCCTTGTAGAATATCTGGCTTCAGTAACAGTGGAATGAACATTCTGTAGAGCTGAAGAAGTGCTAGAGTTGGTTAGTACTCTATGCCTTCTGCCGCTCCTCATTGGTGATATCCTTCATGCTAACTTTGTCTAGGTTATTAAACACTATTCTTTTTAAAAATTCCTATAATTTGGGTGGGAGGATGGGCTAGCCTGGTGGTGGGTATTGAGGAGGGCACGTTCGGCGTGGAGCACTGGGTGTTATGCACAAACAATGAATCATGGAACACTTCATCTAAAACTAATGATGTAATATATGGGGATTAACATAAGAATAAAAATAAATAAATAAATAAAAATTCCTATAATTTGGTACTAGTAAGAATAAAGCTTAGCATAAAAATCCTTTCTTCTGTGTTGAAACAAAGATTTTTAAAAATGCAGACTCTGAAGGAAGATTCCAGAGACTTGGTCTCTTGAGAACTACGCATCTGTGAAAAAATTCTATTTCTGTTGGACTGGAGATCTGGCAATGGCAAAATGGACTGCCACTGTGAGCCATTTATTCTGTCTCACTGGACAGAATAAATTGTTTCCTAATTGAAGCTATGTCATGACATTAACTGTAAAATGTGGTTGCAATAATTTACTCTCAGCTTAAAGAAATGACAGAAAATTGTCTGCTCTTTAAAGAAGCATTTTTTTTTAAACTGGACTGTGAGATAATATTGAAAAAAGGAATACTTTCTGAAATACTATTTTACACATTAATTTAAACTACGTATTTTGCAATATTTTCAAAGAACTAATTAAAAAGCATTATGTATATGTGTTCTTTTGAATAGCATCATTTTTTATAAGTGACTCAGAGTTTCTTGAGCATAATTTCATTTACCGTTTCATGCCCTATAGACAGACATTTTGCTACCTTTCAGATGAGGTCTGTAATACAGGAAACTTGCCAACTGACATTAAAACATATTATATAGGCAACAACTACACACAAACACACACTGTCCATATTAAAAACATCCATGAACACACCTGAGAATTTAGTATAATAATTATGAAATTTCAGAAATGATAGGCAAAAGGATTATTTCAAATGATGTTAAAATATTTGGCAATCTTGTTAGATCTCTACACCACACCTTTTACACAACTAAATTCCAAATAGATTAAAGATCTAGACATTAGAAAAAGAAACTCAAGACTAAATGCTAGAAGAAAAGGGATTGAAACAGGTTTATAATTGTAGCATGAGAAAGAGCATTCTCAGCATAATATAAAACCTAGAAACCACAGAAAAAAAAATCAAGGCATTAGAAGTAAAACAACTTGGGGCGCCTCAGTGGCTCAGTTGGTTAAGCGTCTGTCTTCAGCTCAATTCGGGGAGCCTGCTTCTCCCTCTTCCTCTCCCTCTGCTGCTCCCCCTGCCTGTGCTCTCTCACTCTCTCTCAAATAAATAAATAAAATCTTAAAAAAAATAAAACAACTTTTATTTGCAAAGATAAAAACAAAGTTAAGGGCGCCTGGGTGGCTCAGTCGTTAAGCGTCTGCCTTCGGCTCAGGTCATGATCCCAGGGTCCTGGGATCGAGTCCCACATCGGGCTCCCTACTTGGCAGGAAGCCTGCTTCTCGCTCTCCCACTCCCCCTGCTTGTGTTCCTGCTCTCGCTCTCTCTCTCTGTCAAATAAATAAATAAAATCTTTAAAAAAAAAACAAAAAACAAAGTTAAAAGACAAGTGAGAAATTGGGAGAAAAATATATGCAACATACGTAAAGACAAAAGATTAATAGCCAGAATATTTTACTAATATTATACTAATAAATAGAAAAAGACAATTAGCCAAATAGAAATTTGACAAAGAATACAAACAGGAAATTAATGAAAGAAAGAAAATATATGTCCCTCTTTCATTATCCATTTCAGTAATTATTAAACATGAAAATTAAACAATAACTAGATATATTATTAGTCCACTTGATGGGCAACATCTCAAAAGATTCATAATGTCCACCATTGGTGAGAAAAGCAGGCACTCTTGTATTGATGGTGGTGAATATGGGTATAGCTTTTTGTAAGGCAAATTGGAATTATCTATCAAAATAAAAATATGCATGATCTTTGACCCAGGAATTTCACTGAAAATTTCCACTTGTAAGGGTCTAGTCTAAAGAGATACTAGCTTAATTATATATATAAATACGTATCCAAGAATGCTCATTGCAGTGTTCTTTACTAGCCAAACATTGGGGGAGAACTGTCAATCAAGAATGGTTGAACCAATTATAGAATATTCATTAAAGGAAATTCATATACCAGTTAAAAAAAGAGTAGTAGATTCACATGTACTGACTTGGAAAAGTATTTATTATAAGTAAAGCAAAAAGCACGTTGCAAAACCATATTCATAGCCTGATTCTATTTTCATCTGAGGAGAAAACCCAACAAGAATATATGTTCCTACAATCATAAAATAAAGCCTGGAAGAATATAAAATGATCTCTTGGTGGTGGCTATCAAGGTCGGGGCTGAAGAGGCAGGAGAGAAGGAAAGGAGGAGTTTCACTTGTCATTTCACATCCGTTAAAAAATAAAAGTGAAATTATGAGTGATTTTGACTTTTTTATAGTGAACATGTTTTCTATTAAAGACACATACTGTTTTTGTATTAGAAGAATAGATATAACCTTGAAAAACTAATTTCTGAAGGACGGGTTGAAAAGATGAGAGACTGGAGGCAGGAAGATAATTTAGGAGGCCTTAAATGACTGTGGGAAGGACAGTGAAGACCTGGCCTAGGGAAGGGACAAAGGGATTGAGGAGAGGCCGAGGGGGACCCTGGGAAGTGGTGACAGCTAATATGAGGCTATATTCCCAAATCTCAGTCCACAGCTCTTTCCCAGAGTCTTCCCAAAGGCCCCATGAAAGGCACCATGATGCCATCACACAGGCCCCAGCAGATAACAAAACCCAGCTTGTCCAGTTCCTATGTAGGCAACTATTTCAGTTCTGATTCCGCACTTGTGTTTCCACATGAGACCAGATGAAAGCAACAGCATCTTTGCCAACGGTCCCTTGGGCTATTCTCTGCAGCTCTGCAACCTGAAGGTTATAGCACCATGACATCAGCCTCCTCCCCGGGGATGGGCAAGCAGCTCTCAGGCTGTTTCCACAGAAGCTCGCTTTCCTTCTACTGTGCTTGATCCAGACTGTTGCATGTAGTCTGCTTAGCTTCTACTAGAATCTTTTGCTTCCTGTTTTCCAAGTCATGCTCATAAACATGAGACCTAACCCACCTGCAGTCTGCTCTGCATACAGCATCGTCAGTGCCCCAGTCATTGTGATCATCGCACATCTCACCTTTGAGCTCCTTCATGCCTACAGAGCACACCCTCTGACATGCATAATGCCGTGCTCAACGCAGAGTAAGCAATGTCACATGATGGAAACAGATTTCACATGGGGCACCTCTCTGAAGGGCCTGCTCACTTTTTGCTTGTTTACTCAGAAACAGATGTTTAAACATCTGCTTAAATATTGTGAAATCTTTTCACAAATTGGACATTTAGTTCCTGCAGCATAACTGGAAAAGATCATCTTTACTGAACTAGAGGTGAATTGTATGATGAAAAGAGGAATTTGGTAGAATAGCTTGTATAGCATTTCAATGAGAGCAAGTATAATGTTCATAAAGGCTTTTGTGTGTTTAAAAGGAAATACGTTTGGTTGTTTCTAGCTTTAAATCTCAGTAGTATATTATTACCTTGAATCTTTTTTTCATTTTATGGATATATTATATAGAATTGCTACACATAGAAATTTTATGGAAAACAATTTTGAATAAAATTTAGACTGTATGGGACGCCTGGGTGGCTCAGTAGGTTAAGCGTCTGCCTTCAGCTCAGGTCATGATCCCAGGGTCCTGAGATCGAGTCCCGCATCGGGCTCCCTGCTCCGCGGGGAGCCTGCTTCTCCCTCTGCCTCTGCCTCTCTCTCTATCTCTCATGAATAAATAAATAAAATCTTAAAAAAAAATTTAGACTGTATCTGAGAGCTGAACTGGTATGGTAGAGAAGATACATAGAAAACGTTGTCCCTTTCTCTTCTAAAAGACTGTAAACCTTTCTGATTTTAAAACTATTGTGTGTTCACATAACATCTCTAAGGAGCTACATATTGGCCTATGAACAGTCCTGCTGTTTTCTTTCTGTACTGCAATATAAGAACATTTGGCTTATACAATTAAGATAATCCATTTACCTCAGAGACCTAATGTCTTATTTTGAATTTGAGTGATTTCTGTCTGATGTCACATAGAGGAAAATATAATTTTGCTTGTCTTTTAGCAGCAGATAATTTGTAGATTTTGTTGCTCAATGGCTTGTCTTTAGAAGGAATTTTGAAATTGCACCTTGAGACTTCTACCATTTTGCATATGAGATAATTGATATGATTTACTGGTAGCTTTTTCAAGCAAAACATGTGACTGGTTGGAAGTGGAAAATTCAATCAGTTTGTTGTTTGCCCTCCCTGATCTCAATCACTGGTTTTAACAGAAGTGTCTAGTTGCTTGGATATCATGTAGAGTAGTTTGGAAATGAAGAAATTAATTCTAGTTAAATCTCTCTCTTACCTTGCTGGGCTCAATTTTCTCCAGTTACTACACACACACACACTGAAATAATATAATAGAGGCATTTTAACCCATTTTAGAGAAAAATAAAAAGCAATCATAAAGTATTAGAACTTCTTTTTTGTTTCAGTAATGTGCTATGTTGAGAGTGATGCTTAACTGTTACCTTTTGGGGTGACCTCCGCAATGACAATGCTTTATTGCTCCTCTGTGCAGAGGTCTGGTGACCATGAGTCCTAGATCAGTTCTTCAGCACTCATAGAGGATAATCACTAGTTGCAATTAATTTAGAAGCCTATTGATCTGCTCTTGGTTAGAAACATAGACTAGCCATATTCAAGTAGCCTACCAAAATTTTAACCTTGAACCCTCTGCTACCCAATCATTTTCAAAAACTTTATTCAGAGGAATAAAATTAATAAATGTGAATATCTAATATTTAAAACCCAGTCGAAAGAAATAATATTCCCATATATATGAGTATCTAATATTCATAAGTATGTGATTGCCTACAGAAGATGCCATTTACCTCTCTTCTTAGATACTGTAAACCTCACCACTGGGGCGAACCAGGCCATTAGAGAGCTATACCATGCAGTTTTGACTACTTCAGCCTACCCTTTGAGACCTAATGTTCTGTGATACTACAAAACTTGGTGTTTTGGCAGCTTAGACTACTGCCTGTATCCAGTAGCTTCTCTGAAACAGATTCTAAGGAGCTATGTTTGGGACTGATTGCTTGTGTTCTTTTGCTGTTATGTTCTCTAGCGTCCCTTGTAACTGGCATGCCAAGTCTAATGAAGGACACCTGTCCATTAGTAACTGTGCCAGATTTGTCCCTGAGGTCAGTGACGAGGTGATGTGTAACAAGTCAGAAAAAAAAAATAAATAAAGGAATCAGGAAGGATATTTTGAGCTTAGTAGAGAATGTGGTTTTTCCTGAAAAACTGCATACTTCCTAATACGCCTTAAGGGAAATTACTTAGTATCTGATTTGGAGAGGGAAAAAAAAAAAGCAAATATTGATGGTCCAAGCAGCTAATGGATTGTGTCTTTGATAAAAATCTGGTAATTGCTTGAACTTTGCTTTTGTTTTACCTATTAAACTATTGTCTTCATAGGGCAATCTCTGTTCAGTGGTCAGGGGACTTTTTGTTTTTAAAAGCCTTTTAGTAGCATCCATGACCAAATTACTTTTATTTTAGACTTTTTTTTTTTTTTTTTAGTGAAACAAAGATGCTTTCCCCATCTCTAATCCCCAGTAACTCGGTTAATTATGAAATCTAATGAAAGTCATTCACAGTTGATAACAGAAAACTATAGATATTCTACTCATTTACTGGCCTTTTATAATCAAGAGGACTAAAGCATGTTGTTTCCAGTTACGCATGCAAAAGGGAAATGGTGATGTTTTTGCTTTGTCTGAACGGAGTGGTTCCTTCAGCTCCTTTTCTAAACCCTTCTGTGAGAATAAGCTGGTTCTTCTGGGAATAAAGAACTGCCTACAGCCATATGCACTCATCTGTTCTTCTCTACAAATGTGCTTGGTCTTTTCCACACACAACCAGTGGGTGCTAGTGGACAGGCCAGGCAGGCCTTAGAAAGGTAAAGAAGTATTTATTATTAAATGTGTGATTATAAGGAAACCATTACAAAAAAATGTTTTGCAATGTTTGTTTGTCATAACAAAGTTATTTCTCTGCCCTTGCCAATGGGCCACAGTCTTCTGCGGGCTCTGGACTCTGAATCCTCCTTTATAAATGCTTTTTCTTGGTCTTTGCTACACATTGTCAAAGTAGCTTGTTTGTGTGCTATTAGCAACATGGAAATAAGATCACACCCTTATGTAGTTCTTGAACACTTTTGTCAAGGACATCAACTAACAACCATTCCTCCATTTTTGCTTTCTTGCCTCGCTTATATTTCAACAACTCGTTGTAGGAAAATACACCTGAATTCACAGAGCGCCTACACATAGTTTGTAGCAAATTGGGCTGGGATGGAAGGGAAATGCTTTCCTTTTTAATTTAATTTTAATTTCCATTTTCTTGTCCCTTAACATATCTCTTTTGGATGCTTCATTGCTAGGTTCAATGGGAGCAATACATGAATGCTAATATTGAATTCCTTTCTAGCATTTTATTTTGACTAAAAACTGTAAAGCCTGTATGCAACTCACCATAATGGAGTTTTACCGTGTGGGCAATGTAGAGGCTTGTAGGCAGCAGGCTTGAGCAATGGAAATCTGAGTAAGGTAAAAGGACCCACAGTGACCACTGGGCTGAAAGCAAAGAGGCCCATTAGGCAACCCACCTCAAAATATCCATAAGCCCTAGCTAACCAGTGGGCTACTTAAAACCGGGCACAGGTACCAAAAAAGGAAAATTCCAAATGTTCCTCACTTTCTCCCTTAACTGTGTGTGATTTACCATGGTTACACAGATGGTAAAGAGTTGAAATTGGGAAAAGCACTCCTATTAGCTACTCTATCCAATGATATAGAATATTCAGTTTGTCTATTTACTCATATAAATGATAGTATTTAAAATAAGTTCTGGTGGTTTTCGGTGTAAATGTTATATTTTAAGGGTTTCAAAATTATTCGGATGCCTTTGTAAGTTGTGAATGTTTTTAAGGCATGACAAAAATATGTATATGTGTGTGTATGTATGTATGAAACACGGCATAATTTTTAATAGGTTTAATATTCCCTGAGTCATAAATATATAAGATTAGCTTCTAGAAGCTAGTATGTATGCATAAATAACTATCGCTCCAGGTCACACACTGTATTAGTTTGCTAGGGCTGTCATAACAAAGTACCATAGACTGAGGAGCTTAAACAACAGAAATTTATTTTTCTCAGAATTCTGGAGGCTGCAGATCTGAGGTCAAGGTGTTGACAGAGTTGGTTTCTTTTGAGGCATATTGTCTTGGCTTGCAGATGGCCACCATCTCCTTGTGTCTTCCCATGGCCTTCCCTGTGTGCATGTCTATGATCTAATCTCCTCCACTTCTTTGTTTTTTTAAATTAAAAAAAATTCTAGTATAGTTAATATACAGTGTTATATTAGTTTCAGGTGTATGATATAGTGATTCAACAATTCTGTACATTACACAGTGCTCATCATAATAAATGTACTCTTAATCCCCTTCACCCATTTCACCCATCCCCCCCCACCTACTTACCCCCTGGTAACCATCAGTTTGTTCTGTAGAGTTAAGAGGCTGGGTTTTTTTGTTGTTTGTTTGTTTTTTGTTTTTTTTTTTTTGTTTGTCTCTTTTTCCTTTATTCATTTGTTTTGTTTCTTAAATTCCACATATGAGTGAAATCATATGGTATTTATCTCTCTTGACTGACTTATTTTGCTTAGCATTATACCCTCTAGATCCATCCATGTCGTTGCAAATGACAAAGATTTCATTCTTTTTTACGTGTGAGTAATATTCCATTATATATATATATATATATATCTCACATCTTCTTCATTCATCTATCAGTGGACACTTGGGCTGCTTCCATATCTTGGCTATTGTAAATGATACTGTGATAAACATAGGGGTGCATATATCCTTTCATATGAGTGTTTTTCTTTGAGTAAATACCCAGTAATGGAATTACTGGATCATATGGTAATTCCATTTTTCATTATTTGAGGAACCGCCATACTGTTTTTACAGTGGCTGCCCCAGTTTGCTTTCCCACCAACAGTGCACAAGGGTTCCCTTTTCTCGATATCTTTGCCCATACTTGCTGTTTCTTGTATTTTTTATTTTAGCCATTCTGATAGGTGTGAAGTGATATCCCATTGTGGTTTTCATTTGCATTTCCCTGATGATTAATGATATTGAACATCTTTTGCTGTGTCTGTTGGCCATCTGGATCTGGATGTCTTCTGCCCATTTTTAATTGGATTTTTTTTTTTTTTTTTTTTGGTGTTGAGCTGTCTCAGTTTTCATACTTTGGATACTAACCCTTTATCAGATATGTTATTTGCAAATATCTTCTCCCATTCAGTAGGTTGTCATTTAGTTTTGTTGATTGTTTCCTTTGCTGTGCAGAAGCTTTTTGTTTTGATGTAGTCCCAATAGTTTATTTTTTCTTTCGTTTCCCTTGCCTCAGGAGACATATCTAGAAAAACGTTGTTATGGCAAATGTCAGAGAAATCATTATCTGTTCTCTCTTCTA
This sequence comes from Neomonachus schauinslandi, assembly GCF_002201575.2. NCBI lineage: Eukaryota > Metazoa > Chordata > Mammalia > Carnivora > Phocidae > Neomonachus > Neomonachus schauinslandi. The sequence continues at coordinate 29,989,976 of NC_058405.1, read as the reverse complement.
GGATTTTGATGGTTTCAGGTCTCACATTTGGGTCTTTAATCCATTTTGAGTCTATTTTTGTGTCTGTGTAAAAAAGTGGTCCTCTTTCATTCTTCTGAATGTAGCTGCCCAGTTTTCCCAACACCATTTGTTGAAGAGACTGTCTTTTTTCCATTGCATATTCTTGCCTCCTTTGTCAAAGACTAATTGATCATATAATTGTGGGTTTATTTCTGGGGTCTATATTGTGTTTCATTTATCTATGTGTCTGTTTTGTGCCAGTACCATACTGTTTTGATTACTACAGCTTTGTAGTATAGCTTGATACCTGGGATTTTGATACCTCCAGTTTCATTCTTCTTTTTCAAGATTGCTTTGGCTATCCAGGGTCTTTTGTGGTTCCATCTAAATTTTAGGATTTTTTGTTCTAGTTCTGTGGAAAAAGCTGTTGGTATTTTGGTTGGGATTGCATTAAATCTATAGATTGCTTTGGGTACTATGGACATTTTAATAATATTAGCTGGAAGCTTTCCTTCCTCTTCCATTTTTTGGAATAGTTTGAGAAGAATAGGTATCAACTTTTCTTTAAATATTTGGTAGAATTCACTTGTGAAGCCATCTGGTCCTGGACTTCTGTTTGTTAGAAGTTTTTTGATTATTGATTCAATTTCATTGCTGGTAATTGGTCTCTTTAAATTTTCTATTTCTTTCTTATTCAGGTTTGGGAGGTTATATGTTTCTAGAAATTTCTCAATTTCTTCTAGGTTGTCCAGTTTGTTGGCATATAATTTTTCATAATATTCTCTTAAAATTCTTTGTATTTCTGTGGTGTCAGTTATTATTTCTCTTCTTTCATTTCTGGTTTTGTTTATTTGAGTCCCCTCTGTTTTTTGTGGGGTTTTTTGTTTGTTTGTTTGGTTTGGTTTGGTTTTTTTTGTTGTTGTTGTTGGTTGGTTGGTTTTGGTTAGTCTGGCTAAAAGTTTGTCAATTTTATTGATCTTTTCAAAGAACCAGTTCCTAGTTTCATTGATCTGTTCTATTGTGTTTTTAGTTTCTATTACATTTATTTCTGCTCTAATCTTTATTATTTCCTTCTGTCTGCTGGTTTTCAGTTTTGTTTGTTCTTTTTCTAGTTCTTTTAGGTGTAAGGTTATGTTGTTTATTTGAGATTTTTCTTGCTTCTTGAGATAGGCCTGTATTACTATAGACTTCCATCTAGAATAGCTTTTGCTGCATCCCAAAGATTTTGGACCATTGTGTTTTCATTTTCATTTGTCTCCATGCATTTTTTGATTTCCTCTTTGATTTCTTGATTGACTCATTCATTGTTTAGTAGCATGTTATTTAACCTCCATATATTTGTGTTCTTTCCAGATTTTTTCTTGTGGTTGATTTCTAGTTTTATAGTGTTATAGTAGGAAAAAATGCACAGTATGATTTTGATCTCTTTATATTTGTTGAGACTTGTTTTGTGACCTATGTGTGATCTATTCTGGAGAATGTTCCATGTGCCCTTGAAAAGAAAGTGTATTCTGCTGTTTTAGGATGGGATGTTCTGAATATATCTGTTAGATCCATCTAGCCCAATATATCATCCAAAGCCACTGTTTCCTTATTGATTTTCTGTTTGGTTGATCTATCCGTTGTAAGTGCTAAAATCCCCTACTATTTTTGTATTAGTATCAATTATTTCTTTTATGTTTGTTATTAGCTGCTTTGTGTATTGGGTGCTCCCATGTTGGATGCATAAATATTTACAATTATTATATCTTCTTGTTTAATTTTTTCCTTTATGAGTATGTAGTATCCTTCTTTGTGTCTTGTAGCAGCCTTTGTTTTACAGTCTATTTTGTCCAAAATAAGTATTGCTACCCTGGCTTTCTTTTCACTTTCTTTTGCATGATAAATGCTTTTCCATCCCTTCACTTCCAATCTGCATGTGTCTTTAGGTCTGAAATTAGTCTCTTATGGGCAGCATTTAGATGGCTCTTGCTTTTTTATCCATTCCATCACCCTGTGTTTTTGATTGGAGCATTTAGTCCATTTACATTCAAAGTAATTATTGTTAGGTGTATATTTATTGCCATTTTATTACTTGTTTTATATTTGTTTTTGTAGTTCTTCTCTGTACCTTTCTTTTGCTTTCTTCTCTCATTGTTTGCTGGCTTTCTTTAGTGTTCTATTTGGATTCCTTTCTCTCTATTTTTTGCATATCTATTATCAGTTTTTGATCTGTGCTTATATTGGGTTTATATATAACATGAATATAGCAGTTGATATTAAGTTGAGTGTCACTTAAATTTGAACCCATTCCAAAAGCACTAAATTTTTACTCTTCTTTCTCTCATGTTCTAGATATATGGCATCATAGTTTACATCCTTTTATTTTGGGAATCCCTTGACTGATTTTTATAGATATATTTTATTTACTACTTTGTGCTTCCTACTTTTCTTACTGCTGCTTATGGTCTTTCTTTCCACTCACAGAGTCCCTTTTAACATTTCTTATAAAGCTGGTTTATTGGTGATGAATTCCTTTCACTTTTGTTTGTCTGGAAAACATTTTATCTTTCCTCCTATTCTGAATGATAGCCTTGCTAGATAGAGTAGTCTTGTTTGCAGGTTTTTTTCTTCCAGCACTTTGAATATATCATGCCACTCTGTTCTAACCTGCTAAGTTTCTGCTGAAAACTCAGCTGATAGCCTTATGGGGTTTCCCTTGTATGTAACTATTTTCTTTTCTCTTGCTGCTTTTAAAATTCTCTCTTTATCAGTACTTTTTGCTATTTTAATTACTATGTGTCTTGGTGTGGACCTCCTTGGGTTGATTTTATTGGTGGCTCTCTGTGCCTCTTGGACGTGGATTTCTGTTTTCTTCCTCAGATTTGGGAAGTTTTCAGCTATTATTTCTTCAAATACATTTTCTCGCTCTTCTCCTTCCAGGATCCCTACAATGTAAATGTTATTACACTTGACAGTGTTGCTGTGTTCCCTTAATCTATTTTTATTTATTATTATTATTATTTTCTCTCTCCTGTTCAGCTTGACTGCTTTCCTCTTCTCTGACCTCCAGGTCACTGATCTGTTCTTCTGCTTCATCTAGTTTACTATTTTTTCTCTCTATTGTATTTTTAATTTCAGTTATTGAGTTATTCATCTCTGATTTTAAAAAATGTGTTTTCTATCTCTTTGTTGAGTATCTCACTGAGGACTCCCACTCTTTTCTCAAGTCCTGTGAGTATTCTTATGACCATTACTTTAAATTCTGTATCAGGCATATTACTTATCTCTGTTTTGTTTATCTGTCTTGCTGTGATTTTGTCCTGTTCTTTTATTTCATACATTTTGTCTAAACCTCTGTGACTGTTTCTATGTGTTAGGAAAGTCAACTACATCTCCTGATCTCAAAAGTAGTGGTCTTATGAAGAAGAGGTCCTGTAGTGGCCTACAGTGCAATTTTCTCTGTTTGCCAGAAACTTGCACTTCAGGGGTGTCTCCTCTGGGGTTGCATGCACCCTACTGTTGTGGCTGACCCATGTTTACCTTCAGTCCAGTTATCTGCAATGCCTTGTTTGCCTGTTGTGGGTAGGGCTTGGTCCCTGTGTTGTTCATGGGCCAGTCTGAGGCCATCTTGGGCTTGCATTGGTTTAGACCAATCTTTTGCCAGGACTGCAGTCACTGAACTGCAAGGTGCTCTTCCTATGTTGGCTCCTGAGAAGCTTTCGCTGGTGGATGGAGCCTGCAGTCAGACTGGCTGTCTGCCACCAGCTCCCTGCTGGGCTGCAGTTAAACTAGTGTGTGGGTTATCTTCCTGTCTTCCTGGGACAGGAATCACTTTGGCCTGGCTCCTGTTGAGGCTGCTTGCACACTGCCATGTTTGTGGTGCTGCTTTGGAAACCTGGGAGGCCGAGTTGGAGAGAGCACATCTGCAGAAGAAAGCAGGAGTGGGAGCACTTACCAAGCTAGGTGGAGAGTGTTCATGCTCTGCCGGTTCCTGCAGCTCTCTGTGTAACTAGACTGGGGGTCAGGGGAGGGAAATGGCACCCACTAGCTTTTTTGTTCTTCTGGAAATCTCCTAAAGATCCCTGACCCTCTAGCTCATGTTCTGAGATTTAAATCTCCTTCCTGTATACCCCATGTTTTTTCAAACTGCTGCTTCAGTGCTGTATCTCAGAGGGGTTGTTTGTTATGCTATCTCTTTAAGGGTGGGGATTCAGTTTCCTTTGGCCACTGATTTTTAAAGTTCTAGGAGTTAAGCCCCACTGACTATAAGAACTCATGATGTTAAGTTCCTCTGGTTTTCAAAGCCAAGTGTTATGGAGATTCATCTTTCCAGTGCAGGCACCCCATGCCTGCAGTGCCTGCTATGGGGGCTGCTCTAATCCCTTCTCTGTGCCTGTGGTGTCCCTCTTTCGCATGGACAGTCTCAAGGATCAATTTGTTTCCTGACTGCCTCTGCCCTTCCTACCCTTTTTGATGTGGCTTCTTCTCTATGTTTAGCTGTAGAAAATTTGTTTTGCCAGTCTTTGGGTCATTTTCTGGGTTATTTACACTGATGTGGATGTTATCTAGTTCTATCTGTGGAACAAGGTGAGCCCAGAATCCTCCTTCTTTGCCATCTTCCCTGAAGTCTCTTTAATCTCCTCTTCTTTTTTTTTTTTTAAGATTTTATTTATTTATTTGACAGAGAGAGAGAGAGCACACAAGCAGGCAGAGCAGCAGGCAGAGGGAGAGGGAGAAGCAGGCTCCCTGCTAAGCAGGGAGCCTGATGTGGGGCTCGATCCCAGGAGTCTGGGATCATGACCTGAGGCGAAGGCAGATGCTTAACTGACTGAGCCACCCAGGCGCCCCTAATCTCCTCTTTTAATAAGGACACCAGTTATATTGGATTAGGGCCTACCCTAATGATTTCGTTTTACCTTAATTACTTCTTTAAATACCCTATCTCTAAATATGGCCACATTCTGAAGTACTGGGAGTTTGGACTTTAACAATGAATTTGTAGGGAACATAATTTAGCCCATCATACATACTAAGGGTCATATAAAAGATGCAAATAAATTGCTTTGGGAAAATTCAGAGAAGACTGAGGTACTTCAGATATTGCAGAGGGTAGAATTCACATAAAAATCAATTGATTAACAAGGAACTATTTGACATATATGATTACTTTAAGACAGAGCCATTCTTCCCAGAGCACATGGAGATAAAATGGGGCTATCCTGATGAATTGATAAGGAAATAGTAAATAAAATGATGGGATACATTTGTGTCCTTTCGTGAGAAACACTTAGAGGAGTAAAGAGGTCCTTTGGTGAGATTCTTCAATTCCATTCCTGGGAGACAAACAAAGCCAGCAGCTAATGAGTCTTCTGATGGATCTGCCCATGTGAAAGAACCAAATTTGTTGCTATGTTCTTAGCAACTGTCATGCCTAGCATGCAGATATTAGTGCATCTTCTTTGAGACAAAAACAAACAAAAAAACAAACCAAAAAACCACAATACAATATTTTGAAAAGGTTATTTTTCTCATAAAAGAATCTGTTCCCATAGATGATGACATATTTTACATGTGAAGTAAACATGCTATATTCTTTAGGGTCCTAGTTGGTATATTCCTGAAGAAAGGTTCACCCTAAAGTAGAAGTCTAATCAACTGGAGCCAAAATGTAATCCTTTTATGAAAGCAGACAATGTTCACAGCAATCCTTTCATTGCCTTATCAACAAAGATGAAACTGCTCAAGTTGGTAGGAACTTACTTGGGCTGGTAGTTTAATCAACCTAATTTGGCCCATCATTATTCTAGTGCTACAGGTGGAAATATATGGACCTGGGACAGGGAAAAGTCCCTGGGAAGGAAGATAAGATGTGTAGACAAGATGACTCATTCACTAGAAGATAATGTAATGAAATGGCATGTAGAGTCTGAAAAAAAAAAATGGTTAGAAGCTCATTTGAATTTCCAGACATAGGAAAATAAGAAATTCCACATTTAGGTTATTCATCTGTTGGCATAAATATTTGCTAATTTTATACCTTGTATGTTTCTCACTATCCTTTACCATTTCAGACAAATGTGCTACTAGAGAATTTTGAAAATAATTTAGTTTTCAAATTCCAAATAATAGCACTAGTGGGGCAAAATGAATGTTTTCGTGAAAAGTAGTAAAATGGGAGAGTGGGGGGATGCTCAGTAATGACAGATAAAATGCTGTGTTTTTTCTAACATAGTATTGTTTCAATTGTAAAGTCATTGAATTCAATTATCTATGAGTGTTAACAACATGTGAATTTAATTAATGATAGTGTACAATTTTTAGTAGGGCTTACTGGAAATTTTCTAAGAATGTTGATTCTTTTCAAATCACATTGTTTTTCAGATGGAGTCTGTTGGGTTTTAACAAAACCCCATAGCTGATTACAGGTAGGAAATAATTATATCACATGACTATTTTCATTGCTGGTGTTGGTTTTTGTCTTAGATCCAGCACAATGTGCTGCTTAGCAACACACTTCCTGTAGCCAAGGAAACATTGTCACACAGTTAGAGGAAGAGATGGAAATGGATAATCGAAGGCTATCCTTGAGGTGCTGAGAGGACACTTGCAGGAAGGAAATAAATTCAAAGCAATTTTAATCACAACTTAAATGATTAAGGTTTGAAAAACATTTTTTTTTACTTCACTGTTGCCTAAACTTGGTTAGGGCGAGATTTTATAGATGGAGATGCCACCTTAAGTTTCAAGGCTCAAATGTGTATGTGTGGAGGGCGGGGTGTGGGTGTGGGTGCGTATGTGTGTTTAGGTGACAAAGTCAATTCTAAGATTCTATGCCAGGGAGATGGAGAAGCTTTCTAAAAAGGGTCTTAAAGGAAGTCAAGAGATATGAAAAGAAGTAAAGAGAAGCCTGAAGGGCAAAGTTTCTTATTCTTTTACCCATGTGTCTCAGTAAATCACATAAAGTCACCCAATAAATGTTCGTGGATCTGCCCTTGGGACCTTCTATTGGTCCCAAGCCAATAGAAGAGCATATAAGACAACACTGACCATGTGTGTTCATATAATTGCAGAGGAGCTTCAAGGAAGGCAACTCAATTCACATTTTTAAATATTTTGCAGTATTCAATTTAAAGGTGTTTGTTGTTGTTGATCTTGGTTTAAAATAGTTTTACTATAATGTACTTGAGTATTTTGTTGTTCTTGTTCTGCTTGAGATACATAGAATTTCTTCAATGTGTGACATGCTGTCTTTTATCAATTCTGAACATTTATCAGCCAGTTTCTCTTCATTATTATCTCTGCATCATTAATCCCCCTTCCCCCTCCCTCTTCTCTCTCTCTTTCCCTCTCTCTCATTATCTTGTCATTTTTTTCTGGGATACTTATAAATATGTTAGATGTTTTTCACCATGTCCTATATATTTATACTCTGTACTGTTTTTTTAAATAATTTTTTTCTCCAAACTTCAGTGGATCCATTTTATTGAACTTGCTTCCAGTTTCCAATCCTTTCTTCTGCTGTATCTAATTGGTGTTAATCCCATTACTGAATTTTAAATTTTTATTATTGTACTATCCATTTATAGAATATTTATATTTAAATATTTCTTGAAGATTCCAGTTTTCTGATGAAATTACCCATCTTGTCATGTGTTTCCTTGGATATATTTATGATAACTTCAAAGGCTATATAACTCTAAAATCTGGATCACCTGTAACTCTGTTTCCATTGTCTGTTCTCTCTTTTATTTGCCAGATATTTGGTCCTTTCCAGGCATACCTGAGAGTTTTTTATTGAGCACAAGGCACTGTGGTTGAAAAATTGTAGAGATAATTTGAGACTTTCACAGATGCTATTTCTTCCAAGGAGGAGTTTTCTTTTCCTTTTCTGATTGGCAGTTAGATTAAGGGAAGATCACTTAACTCTTATCTGGGGTTTATCGGATTCAAAGATGAGTTTCAGTCTTGGTAAGGTTTTGTTTCATATTTTTTCTTATAATATAGTCCTGGATTCTTCACTGGAAGTATGAGAGATTTTCTAGGGATTCCCCTCCTTGGAGGGCCCTAATTTTTCAATAGTAAGACTACTGAAATACCAATTTAGGTAGGCAGACTTTTAGACACTGCTTTCTGCTTGGTTTCTTAGTCTCTCCTTCCTGTGTAGCTCAGGAGTCATCAAATTCCTCCAGGGGGAGAGTGCTGCAGAATGTTGGGTTGATATCAGTGAATTTCCCTTCTCTCGAAGATCTGGCACTTTAAATATTGACTGCCTTGGTAGTTTCTTGATTTCTCCAAAGAGATTTTCTATTTAAATTTTGTCCAGATTTAGAATTATAGTCATATTCAAATTGGAATGTAGTAGTAAGTTCTTTTACTGTTATTGAAAATGACCTAATTTTCTTTTATCAGAACAATTAATTTTTCTCCTTGTGTTCATGATACTTTTTTGGTTCCCTTTTTAAAAAAACAACTTTTTTTTTTAAGATTTTATTTATTTATTTGACAGAGAGATACACAACAAGAGAGGGAACACAAGCAGGGGGAGTGGGAGAGGGAGAAGCATGCTTCTCGCGGAGCGGGGAGCCCAATGCGGGGCTCGATCCCAGGACCTGGGGATCATGAGCTGAGCTGAAGGCAGACGCTTAACAACTGAGGCACCCAGGCGCCCCTAAAAAAGCACCTTTTGCCATTCAACCATCAGCCCTCCCAGTTTCATTACTTGACTTTCTTTGCCACTTTCTATTGCCATCATTTTGCTTCTATCCTAACATTGATTATTTCTTGTTGCATTAATAAAAAAGTTCAGTTTAAATCCATTTGCTACTCTCCAGCCACTGTTCATCTTCCCTTTTAATTTGCTGCAAATTTTAGTATCTATTCCTGTATAAGTAACCACTTTAAAAATAGTGGATTGGGCGCCTGGGTGGCTCAGTTGGTTAAGCGACTGCCTTCGGCTCAGGTCATGATCCTGGAGTCCTAGGATCAAGTCCCGCATCGGGCTCCTTGCTCAGCAGGGAGTCTGCTTCTCCCTCTGACCCTCCCCCCTCTCATGCTCTCTCTCTCTATCTCATTCTCTCTCAAATAAATAAATAAAATCTTTAAAAAAAATAAATAAAAATAAATAAAAATAGTGGATTAAGGCAATGATTTATTATTTCTTTTATGGGTTGGTTGACAATTACTTCTGCTTCATGTAGTGTCTGTCAGCTGGGTCATATGGCTGCAATTAGTTGGTGGCTGGACTGGGTCTGGAACACCAGAAATCGTCTTACATGTCTCTTGCCTCATCTGGGATGGGTAAATGGCTAGAGTACCTTAATTCTCCTCCATGTGCATCCCTTTCTCCAGCAGTCTAGACTGTCTTTCCTAAAGCATGACAACTGACTTTCCAGAAAGCAGGAGTGGATGCTGCCATGTTTCTCAAATCCTCAGCCCAGAACTGTCACAAAGTCTATTACTTCTGCCACATCCTCTAGGTCAAAGTAAGTCACAAGTCCAGGCCAGAACTGAGATGAGGCGAAATAGACTCCTGTTCTTAAAGGGAAGAGGGGAGGGGCCTACACATACAGAGATAAGAGAACTTGGTGGCCATCTTTAAAAGCAATCTACCATAGTGCATATTTATATAAAAGCATATTCCTTTTTTTCAGTACAATTTGCTGATAGTACACTGTTTGTTTGGCTTCTGCCCCAGAATTTTTTCTCTTCCAGCAGCTAAGTTCAGTTACTTTCCACCAGTAGGCTCAGGCAAAGCATAAGCGCTGGACTCAGGATCAGTCTAAAACAGAAAATTTTACTTGGACCTTTTCTAATTACTTGTCCCAGTTTTAATAATTCTATTTCTGTCTTTCTCTCTCTCTCTTTTTCTGAACTAAACCTACCTATATTCTATTCCTATTACCTCTTTTTAAATTTCCTGAACCTCATTGCTTTTTGGGACTGCAATATCTTGTCTTTCTTGACCCTCTGCAGGTCATTTTTTCTTGATTAGATTTCTCTTTATATCTTCAGAACATTGGCATCTTCTCAGCACTCTCTTCCTAGTATTGTGGAAAATACTTGCCCTTCTTCCAATGGGAGGGTCTTTGTTCCAGGTACTGTTCTTATTGTTTCTTTTTTTTTTTTAATTTTATTATGTTATGTTAATCACCATACATTACATCATTAGTTTTTGATGTAGTGTTCCATGATTCATTGTTTGCGTATAAAATCCAGTGCTCCATTCAATACATGCCCTCTTTAATACCCATCACCAGGCTAACCCATCCCCCCATGCCCCTCCCATCTAGAACCCTCAGTTTTTTTCTCAGATTCCATAGTCTCTCCTGGTTCATCTCCCCCTCCGATTTCCCCCCCTTCATTTTTCCCTTCCTGCTATCGTCTTTTTTTTTTTTTTTTAACATATAATGTATTATTTGTTTCAGAGGTACAGGTCTGTGATTCAACAGTCTTGCACAATTCACACCCCTCACCATAGCCCATACCCTCCCCAATGTCTATCACCCAGCTACCCCATCCCTCCCACCCCCCACCACTCCAGCAACCCTCAGTTTGTTTCCTGAGATTAAGAATTCCTCATATCAGTGAGATCATATGATACATGTCTTTCTCTGATTGACTTATTTTGCTCAGCATAATACCCTCCAGTTCCATCCACGTCATTGCAAATGGCAAGATTTCATTCCTTTTGATGGTTGCATAATATTCCATTGTATATATATACCACATCTTCTTTATCCATTCATCTGTCGATGGACATCTTTGCTCTTTCCATAGTTTGGCTATTGTGGACATTGCTGCTATAAACATCAGGGTGCACGTACCCCTTCGGATCACTACATTTGTATCTTTGGTGTAAATACCCAGTAGTGCAATTGCTGGGTCGTATGGTAGCTCTATTTTCAACTTTTTGAGGAACCTCCATACTGTTTTCCAGAGTGGCTGCACCAGTTTGCATTCCCACCAACAGTGTAGGAGGGTTCCCCTTTCTCCGCATCCCCACCAACATCTGTCGTTTCCTGACTTGTTAATTTTAGCCGTTCTGACTGGTGTGAGGTGGTATCTCGTTGAGGTTTTGATTTGGATTTCCCTGATGCTGAGCGATGTTGAGCACTTTTTCATGTGTCTATTGGCCATTTGGATGTCTTCTTTGGAAAAATGTCTGTTCATGTCTTCTGCCCATTTCTTGATTGGATTCTTTGTTCTTTGGGTGTTGAGTTTGATAAGTTCTTCATAGATTTTGGATACTAGCCCTTTATCTGATATGTCATTTGCAAATATCTCCTCCCATTCTGTCGGTTGTCTTTTGGTTTTGTTGATTGTTTCTTTTGCTGTGCAAAAGCTTTTTATCTTTTTCAAGTCCCAATAGTTCATTTTGCCCTTGCTTCCCTTGCCTTTGGCAATGTTTCTAGGAAGAAGTTGCTGTGGCTGAGGTCGAAGAGGTTGCTGCCTGTGTTCTCCCCTAGGATCTTGATGGGCTCCTGTCTCACATTTAGGTCTTTCAACCATATTGAGTCTATTTTTGTGTGTGGTGTAAGGAAATGGTCCAGTTTCATTCTTCTGCATGTGGCTGTCCAATTTTCCCAATACCATTTGTTGAAGAGACTGTCTTTTTTCCATTGGACATTTTTTCCTGCTTTGTCGAAGATGAGTTGACCATAGAGTTGAGGGTCCATTTCTGGGCTCTCTATTCTTGCTTTTATTGTTTCTAATAGGATTAATCCCTTTATTTCCAAAATGAATTGATAACTCCAAATCTATTTTTATTATTATTTTTTGAAACAGCATAAAACATGCAGCCATGGGGTACAATGGACTCCACAGGTTATAAAGGGCCTATGTGTATAGAAAGTTTTACTAATTTTGATAGTTGCCATTATAACTTTTGAAAATGAAAATTTGTTCTTGAATAGAATCAAATTTGGCCAGATTTTCTCAATTTGGCTGCAATATTAAGCTACTAGCATATGTGTTTTAATTTGTCACCAGTTTTTAAAAAAATAGGGTAGGTATGGATTAAAGGCAAATCTATGTTTTATTCCAATAATTTAAAAAATTATTATTCTGTGAGATGCTTGAGACACTTTAAGTCTCACCTAATGTCTATGTGGCTAAGCAGTTGTAAGACCATATTATAAAATATGAAATAAAATGTAAACATTCATCTCTAAACAATATCACTGAGCACATCAAATTTGTCTTTTGTAATTCAGAATTTTTCTCGCTAATGAAAAACATTTAAAATTAATTAATGCATTTATTATTGTTCAGGTCTTTGGGAAAAAAAGTATGTCATGACTGTATTATTTTACTATGTAAAAAAAAGCATAATTATATATTATTGGGAAGTCAGGACCTCTTTGAAAGGGCTTTAACATTTTTTTAGGTTTTTAGAATAGAAAAGTCTCTTGTCAGTGACAAAGCACTAAGAGCTGTCTTAAAAGCAGTTAATTCTTTGATAGTTGGCCACATTTTAGCCACTAGAATGAAGAAATCTTTGTAAGATCATATATTAATTTATTTGTCAACAATACCTATCTCTCATAAAGACTAGGTGGAAATTGTCCTTTTAAGGTTTATCATGCTTTTCAGTTTAAAAACTCCTATAGCCAAAATGTCACTGAGAACTGAAATATAGAATTCTTGCACTCTCTGATTTGTCAATTACTGTCTGAAACTTGGCAGATTTCAACAATTAAGTCAAGTTGCTGAATTGCTTGTATTTCTGAGTCCAGTCCTATTAATTTAAGTGGATGAAAAGTTCATTGTGAAGATGAAAAAATTATTTTCAGTAGACTTATGCAGATCATTACTAGTTATATTGCTTTGTGTAATTTATTAAAAGTAAAATTGAACAAAAAATTGAACTAAGAATTTTCTGGGTAGTCATAAATTATGTGAGTGCTAGTTTTTTGAAAATTTGCTCTTGGGTTTTAGTTTGGACAATTTCCATCACCATATCTATAGCATCACATTCTTTCCCCAAGTTTCAAAACAAATTAAAAAAAACTATTTAAGGAATACTATGGGAAAACAATGTTTAACAATCTATCATGATTCAGCATAGGGGCTCCAAAGGTTGAAAAAAATGGAAGTTTTAAAACAATGATGATTTTGTTAATGGCAAATTTTAATTAAAGTCTCCAAATTTTGTTTTAAAATTTATACTTTGAGTTAACACAAAATGTTCATTTATCAATGAAGTTTTCAGTTTCAACTTAAATTTTGGTTTTCTAGTATAAATTTTTTTTTTAAGATTTTATTTATTTGACAGAGAGAGACACAGCGAGAGAGAGAACACAAGCAGGGGGTAGTGGGAGAGGGAGAAGCAGGCTTCCCGTGGAGCAGAGAGCCTGATGCGGGGCTCGATCCCAGGACCCTGGGATCATGACCTGAGCCGAAGGCAGACACTCAACAACTGAGCCACCCAGGCGCTCCTCTAGTATAAATTTTTTATTGTACATTTTTTCAGGGTGGAGGGGTTTCCGGTGTGTTCATTACCTTCCTTTTTCCTTTCTGATAAAATTCACTTGTTTCTTTCACTTTAGGAATGTTTTTCCACACCACATTTCTCGGTCATGTTGTCTAATACCAGCCACACCTATTATTATCCCTTCCATTCCATTCATACCTCCTTCTTTTACTCCCTCTGACCCTCTGGCTTGGAACTCCTGTGTGTATCTGTGTTCATAGCAGTCTTTTTGTAATATTAAGCAGTCCTTCCACTGATTCATCAAAGATTTATTGAGCACCTGCTCTGTGCCAATTTGTGTGCTAGATTTTGGAGATAAGATAATGATAGTCCCTCCCTGAGCTCTTTGAGGTTAGGGTTTATGTCTTGTTCATCCTGGTATCCCTTGTGCTTGACACACACCTGATTCATAACTGACCTTTCATAAAACCATTTTTAAAGGAATCTACAAAAGCCCATCTGCCTATGAAGTGTCCCATTTGTATTGACTGTTTCCTCTTAGTTCCAATAACATTTATTCACATTTTGGAGACTATTCCATGTACCAGTCAGTAAAATATGGGGGATAAATATTGTTCTTAGATTTTCAAATGAAATTCACTACTGTGGCAGCAAATTGCCTGAGGACAAGGAACACACATTGTGCAAACATTACTCATTGCTATATTAAGCTGGGTTTTAAGGCAGCATTCGGTTGAATTGCTGACTTTCTGGTTAGAATGTCTGTTGTGGGTAAAGCAATCTGTGCAGCACCAGCTTCATGAGGCCGCACCCGAAACATACCTTTTGTTTCGTGACCCGGAGACCAAAAGGTTGGGAAATATAGAATGTAAAAGGAAATTAAGTTGTCTATTTAAAAATCATATAATATCATTATTTATATTCTTATCACAATGGAAGAGACTACCATGTGGCAAGGTATGTAGTATCAAGACATTTGTGAAATTAAATTAATTTGATTTTTATTTCTGAGCAAAATATAATATTTTTAAACTGCAGAAATCATTCCAGAAAAATCTTATAAATATTTCCTGATCCTTCTTCTGTGAGTAATCAAAATGAAATTGAACTGGGATGACATATTCACATTCAGTTATTCAGTTATTCACTTCCTGGCCTTGCAAATTTGGCTTAAAATAATTTCTTTTCAGTCACACTAGTTCCCAGAACTGTGAAACTACTATCAAATTTTTACTTGAAAGGGTCGATTCGTGTATTGCCTGGCATTGGATTACAGTCCTGAAATCTCTAAAATCTCATTCTTTGTTTTGCCCAAATTTCTTGTGAAGAGTGAGTGCTCATGCTGACTTTAATAGCCCTCATTTGTTTTTCTAGATAATGTATGAGTTAGTCTTCATGGTTTGTAGAACTCAAGATCAGACTTGCTCAATGCCATTCCTTTCTTCCATTTGTTTTATTTTTTTTAAGATTTTACTTATTTATTTGACAGAGAGAGAGAGAGCACAAGCAGGCAGAGCATCAGGCAGAGAGAGGGAGAAGCAGGCTCCCCCCTGAGCAAAGAGACTGATGTGGGGCTCAATCCCAGGAACCTGGGCTGAAGGTAGATGCTTAATTGACTGAGCCACTCATGTACTTCCTTTTATTTTATTTGTGAGGAAATTACCCCTTTCAGGAGCAAAGAGGTTGATAAAAGATGACTCACAGAAAAGTTTGTTTTAGGTTGTTTACCAAAAGAGAGTATGAAAGGGGTCTACATCTAAGGTGAGGCTTAAGAGACAGAAGAGAAAGGAAGGAAAGGGAGATCTAACAAGCTAAGGAAAAAAGACTTGGAATTTGACATTAAAAATATGTATCTTATCTATCCATTCCTGACATATTTATTATAATTTCTATCAAAGTTCATGATCCATAGAATTTCATATAAATTCAAAATATTGTTCAGTTAATTTTGACTTCCACTGAAAATAAATTTTGTCAACCATCTTTTGTTGAATGTTTTAGAACTAAACTCATAACAATGACATCTATAAAAATGCCATTAGGTTTTCTAAAAGAACATCAATCTACTTGGAAGTATGAGCTCAACTCTTTAATGCATGTGTTTATATATATGCTTTTTTCCCCTATGGGCAGCATGATATACTGGAAAGAATATGAGATTCTGGGATTAGAAGAACCTTAAGGGCATGAGTCCCAGACTCTGTACTACCAGCTGTGTGACATTGGGGAAGTCACTTCATCCATCTGAGGCTTGTTTTTCTTGCCTGTCAAATGAAAAATAAAAGACACCAACCTCTCAAGGTAAGATGTAGATTAAATGAGTAATATATGTGGAAGTGCTTTGTAAATTGTAAAGCATCACACAAATGATAGTTATTTTATTTCAGATTAACTCAAATATTGCTCTAAATCGGTAAACTGCAAACAAAACAAATGACTGTTAATGCCCATAGTAGCCCTGGTTCTATCTAGAAAAATGTTCTATAGAAAACTAGACTTTTAACTAGCAAACTGTCAATGGGTTTGGACTCTTTTAAAAAAGAATCATTATATATTTGAGTCATTCAATTAGGAAAAAAATAAAAGCCTCCTTTAAGAGAACCCCCTTAATGCTGAATCATTTACTCTTATCTCAAGTTTGATCCTATCCCCATATTCTGAAACCAAATCTGTCTTTCAGAGAAGCCTCGTTAAGCTGTGGATTGCATAAATGAGAAAAATGTATAAGTGAGAGCACATGCATACAGGGAAAACCTCCTCATGAGACAGTGGACACAGTGCCAAGGTTCCACTCTACTAAACAGAAAAGGTTTACTTTCTTTTGAAATTGGAAAAAAGAAATGAACTTTTAGGTCAAAGTAAATGTTTTAGTATATAATATTAATACATTCATCTTTATGCCAATGAGTTATAGATATGGCTTTTATATTTGTCATAGCTCTGGTAATCTACAATGAATTCTTTAAGGAGCCCAGTTATCTGCTGTTCAAAGCACACCTGGGCACTGTTCCAACAGAGGTGATGTTGCCAGGAATCACAGATGTGGAATGATTAGTTCTAACCTGAGAAATAGGGAAGGCTTTGCAGAGTTGATACTTAAATCAGTCTTTTGAGAATAAATATGCTTTCCACAGGTGGAGGTGGTAGGAAGGGCATTTCTGAGAGAAAAAGCAGCATGAACCAAAGGATGAGGCTGTGGAGAGAGAACGTTGGAACTTGGCAGTAGTCAATAACTGAGAGTGGCCTTTTCAATATAAAATCATGGGGGTAAAGTCCATTATTTACATGGTTAAATCTTACTCAAGTAGTTTTTGTCCATTATCTTGAATTGAAATATTTTACAGCTAAACCCACAAAATTACACGAACACCTGCAGAAATACCTAATGAATAAGGAGTTGGTTGTTCAAAGAGCTAATGAGCTTAGATAGAATTAATAAGGATATTGTGTTGATAATAAGGCAGAGTATCTTATGTAATAGTTATTCTTTGATTGCAAGCAACAGAAACTGATTCTAGCTGATTCAGACAGAAAAGACACAGAAAGAGGAAAGAAGAAAGGAAGCCAGCCCTGTTAACAAAAATGATATTCTTTTCAAATGATATTCTTTTCTAAGTCACAGTGGTTTTCTTCTTTCCCCACAGCTGAACCATGTAATCAATCTCCATCCTGGAGGTTCAGTTTAACCCTAGAGACCACTGAACTAATTCCATCCTTTGTAGAGAACTCTAGGTCAATACTCAGGTTATCTAGCACCAAATATGCAAACATCTGATCCGTGCTCACTCTTTCTAGCAACCCTTGTGTTGCTACAAGACTGATAAGAATTATATGGTTGAATTC
Source organism: Neomonachus schauinslandi (assembly GCF_002201575.2). Lineage (NCBI taxonomy): Eukaryota > Metazoa > Chordata > Mammalia > Carnivora > Phocidae > Neomonachus > Neomonachus schauinslandi. The sequence continues at coordinate 29,972,719 of NC_058405.1, read as the reverse complement.
TGGAAACTGTCTTCTATCCCATTCCTAAAAGCAGGTCCTCACATTTTAGCCTCTAGATCCTCTTTCCTGTTATCAGTGTCCCTGCTCTTCATCAACCATGTCTCTGTTTCTCATCTCATCTCGAAAGACCTCTGAGCAGGGCTGACATTCATGCCCTACGCTGTGCATTGAACTGGTTATTTACTGTTATCTGTTCTGATGTATTGAGGTATCCTTTTGTTAGGCCATGACATCTGTTCTGACTAGTTGATACCTGTATGTACCAATGGTTAGATATGTTCCATGTCATTCCTGCCCATAATCAACATTTAATTTGAGGTCTAATAGCTTCATTGGAATCTCAGTATGAAGACAATAAATGTAGGTCTTTTGTGTGGTAAAACATTAATTCTTTTCTTCCTTTTGTCCACCAGAAAATACAGAATTGTCCTCCTTCTATTATTTACAAGGCTAGCCATGCATGCATGACTCTAGTCAGAACTGTTGACGGATTAGCCTTTCAGTACATGCATGCCAAATATGCTCTGAGGCCAGATACTAGGGACAAAAAGATAAATGGGCCATGGACTGTGTCTGCAAGGAACTCACTATGTAGGGCTTCTATTCTGGATTTGCCCTTTATTACTCTATTCAGAATCATTTGGTTTTGAATTTGTTAAATTTAAAATTATTGTAGATTTCCTATTGACTTTTTGAAATGTCGGTGATTAATTAGATTTAGAAGTTTATTTGAAAGTTTCACAATAAGCTTGAAAGGTAATTGGGTAGACCCTCAGAAAATTCCATCCAAGTAATCTCTCAAATGCTTATCCATCCATCCATCCATCCAGCCAGCCATCTGATATCTTTTTGGGTTCATTCATCTTCCAGAAAATGTGCTTGCAAATAGAAAGACTCACAAGAAGCTTATAGACTAGTGCAAAAACAAACAATTATAATGCCATTGTGGAGATAAATTCACAGGTGGATGAGCTCACACAAATTCCAGGGAGTATAGTGAAAACAATCCTAGAATCTGGAGGATTGTAAATCTGGATTTGAATTCTGGCTCTACTCTTATTAAAGTTATGGCTTTGAGTGAGTTATTTAACATCTCTATGTCTCAGTCTCCTCATCTATTGTATGTACAGAATGTCGCTTGTCTGACACATAATAGGTGCCCATCATGTTAGCTACCTTCTCTCTATTGACCCCCTTTTCTCTTTCATTCATCCAAACTTTGGTTTCCTTATCTCAAAAAAGGAAAGGCTTTAGTTTTGATCTCTGAAATCTTTAAGAATCTAAAGTTCTGTGATCTAGGAATGATCCTCTGATCTTGAAAGAAGTGCATTCATTACTTATGGTCAAATATGCAGTATTTTGTAAACACAGTACAACTTCATGAATAACATTGATTAGTCTCAAACACACCTGGCTCTTTCTCACCTTCAGTTCTTGGTGCATCCTGTTCCTCTTGCTTGAAGATCTCTTTCCCCTGTGCTTAACTGGTTAACTCCTGCTCGTCCTCCAGACCTCATTCTAGAAGTCACTTTCCCAAGGATGAATTCCACAGATGATTTCCAGGGGGCTGATCTGCCAATTCTCTTTGGACTCTACTCATCCTTTGAAAAGAGCCACCATACTACAGCAATCTCCCACTTACATGTAAATGACAAAATTAGAATCTAATCTCTAATCTCCTAATATGTTTCCCTTTAAAAAGGCAATGATAATGACTTCTTCTATAGACCCTTCTGGGAATAGGTTTATGGTTTATTGCAGAGAATGAGGATCGATTTATATTTCATCCTCTCAATGCAAAATGTGGATACAATTATTAATGGCTAACATGTATAAATCATTCATTACATTCCAGGCACTATGCCAGGCGCCACGTATGTATTATTTCATTTACTTCTATCAACTTTAAGAAATAGGTTTATGAGTAAAATAGATTTACAAATGAAGAAATGGCAAATTAAGGAGTTTAAATAAATGTCTTACCATTACACAGATTACTGTGTTTCCTAAATGTCAAGATACCATAGGCCTTACATACACACATTGCTTCTAAGATTCTCCTCTTGTCAGATGATCCTCATGTCAGATACATTTAACTGAACAGTGTCAGAGGTTGGTTTGAACTCAGGACTGTATAGTTTCAGAACCAATATTTTTACCATTATCTCTTCAGATCCAGAAAATCAGCCCTCAACTACCACAATGCTTGTGAAAGTCTCATGAGGCAAATACAAATTTTATTGGAAATTGTGAAAATAGGCCAAAGGAAAATAGAAGTACAAAAAAACAAAAAACAAAAACACCATTGATTAAATTCAAACTTGCCAACAATATTAGATTTACAAACTTTAAAATAAATGCAGGGAATAGAGAATATTTATTATGTACTAGTCACTTTATATAATTTAATTCATTTAATGCTCATAATAATTGTAGAATAAATGTATTATTATGATCCCTATTTAACGAGTCAGAAACTTTGGCATAGAACCTGCCCCAGTTTATATACTAACAAAGTTTGTATTAGATTTAGCTCAGAAATAGTGAAATTGGTAGGAAATTCTACAATTTCCTGGATTACAGGGATGCAGCAATGTTTTCTGAATAATTGAGTGAAATTAGGCAAGAGAAATATTTGGTGTTGGAGCAGATTTTTTAAATGGGAGTATCTGGTTTGTTGTGGAAATGAGATCCTTTTACATCTATTTTCTACTACATCTTAATTTTGTCAGTTTCAGGTTTGACGGTCATGGTAATTTTAGGAACATGTCCACACAAGAGGCTAAAAGTAATTGCATTGTAATCTTTGGTTACTTGTCTCCATGTACCTAGACTGACAGCAACTTGTGGTCAGGTGCCTATGGTTTGTTCCTGGTTGTATTGGTGGCATGTGCAGCCAAGAGGCTCAATAAATACTTGTTGAATGAATGAAGCATGTAAGAAATTGAGCACAAACAATTTTAGATTTAAACAAAGAAAAGGCGTATCATGAAGAATGTGGTCTTTTCACTGGCCACAGCTAGCCTCTACAGGGCCTTTCATAAATTAGAAAAAGTGCTCTCTCAGGGTGTATAAATTAGGACAAGCAATCCATTGGGCAGATGTGCTCTCCCTGATGTGGCCTAGCCCTGCAAAGAAATTCTTCCAGGACAAGCAATCCATTGGGCAGATGCGCTCTCCCTGACGCAGCCTAGCCCTGCAAAGAAATTCTTCCAGAGAGCCATGGAGTCCAGCTACGCAACTAGAGCATAGATTTCCAAACCCACTTGCCCCCTTAGTCAGGCATGTTTAAACAGTGCACAAAATGTACAACTCTATTGGGTGTTCTGGCTTACCTCAACTTTCCCTTGATTTTTGGGGGGGCAAGGTGGGCGATAGGGCAAGTGTCCTTTTGTCTTTCTTAATCAAGAAAATCCTAGTCTGCCTAGTTTGAAAAGATGTAAAATGATTGCATTCTATTGATTTATACCTTATTAAACATCCATGTCAGTCTTTATTATTCAAAGAAAGTACATTAGGTAGATTAGTTCCTTCTCTCCTTATACTGTAATCTATAAATAATTTTTATAGGATCTTTTCAGATTTTGGAAACCAAAAATATGAGCCCTGAAACTGTATATTTTAGTATTGAAACATTCTTTGAATTTTCTACTGAGTTTCTTGTGCCATTTTTCTTATTTTATATTAGGTGAGCCACTAGAAAAAAAATAGCTAAATCCAGACTCTAAAAAATATGAAATTGTTTTTTCTCTTTCAGATATGCATGCACACACACATACACACACACACAGCCTTTCTGTGTTAAGTGGGAACTTAGGGGCAACCTGATTCATAGCTAGAGACACAGGAATTCTGTTGGAATTAGTGGCTTTCTGAACTTCTCTGATTAACTGCAAATGATCATTGTAGTGATAGTTTCTTAAGAAGAGTTTAGTAAAACTTAAATCTTAGAACTTCAATTCATATCACTTAGACACACACACTCCAAAAATTAAGAATTAAAACCAACATTCCTTTCTTGAACAATGGAAATGCCAATTAAAATCCCTTTTTGCCTTGATTATAGCTTTGTTATAGTGTGCCTTTTAAGAGTGATATTTGTATTAATTTTAATAAGGACCACGGAACTGTTTTCAATTTCAGATATATGGGGGAAGAGAATGTTGCAATTCAGCTAGAAAGTCCTCAGGTTAGAACATTGGTTTCCTGTCCCCTAATGCATTTACAAATGTGGATCTCAGTATCTGCTATAGCTCCCTTTAATCCTCATTTTTTTTAAAAAAATAAGTAGGCTTCATGACCAACTTGGGATTTAAACTCGGGACCCTGAAATCAAGAATTGCATGCTCTACTGACTGAGCCAGCCAGGTGCCCCCTTCATCTTTTCTTTTATACTGAAGTTTGTCATTCATTAAGCTAAAGCAACAAAGTGGAAAGAAGTCTTATGATGAAGAAGAGAACTTGTACTTTCACTAGCTCTGAGGGTGATTCACTCTGTGTGAGCAGTGTGTGTGAGTATGAGCAGGTTCTCTTATCTCCATTGGTAAACAGGTGCAAGGACAGCTCCGTCAGGAGAACCTCTGTGAGCAATAGTGAAATACAAAGCAACATGTTTGGAAGAATGCTAATCCTAGTGTTAGGACTGCTAATGCCTACCAATATCAGTTGACCCCTGCCTTATTAGAAACATTAATTCATAGCACTTTTAAAATGATGTGGTTTCCTAATGGCAAGGCATTTTCTTTTCTGGTTCATGTTGGTTTTACTATTGCCTTTACTGTTAAGTAGATGCAACCCTGGATTGGCTTCCAGGTATAGCAAGAATAGATAACAGAGGATTTGGGTCATCTGGAAAACAGTATTGGGTGGTAATTAAAGGATAAGGGCTTTAGAAACAGAACTTTGAATCACAGCTTTTTATCTAACTGTATGAGCTTGGGCAAGTTGTTAACCTCTCAAAGGCTTTGTTTTCTTCTTTTGCAATAGCCCCTGCCTCCAATGGTTACTGTAAGGATTAAATTAAATTAGATAATTCATGTAAAGTATTTAGCATAATGCCTGGCACATGTTCAGTTCTTGGTAAGTGACAGCATTTTCTATTGTTGACATGTGATCCAGAAGAATCATTCTTGGTCTGAAATTCCTTTCATATAGGTTGATTTATAAATCCTAGCAATAGATACAATAAAATAAAACTCTGGAGATTTTTGAATTTGTGCAAAGCAGAATATATTGCCAAGAGTAGTTATCAAAGCAAAATATATTGCCAAGAGTAGTTATCAAGTCAGCCTTAATATATCCCCTAAATTGTTTCCAATGAACTGGACTAAATGTATACTATAAATAAAAATAATAATGAGAATGCTTATAAAATGATATTAATGTTTTCTATCTGTTCAATGCAAACTTTATTTGCCAGGCATTTTATATATAATTTTAAGTACTTATAACAGTGACACAAATTAAATGCAAATCAAAACCACAGTGAGATATCACCTTACACCTGTCAAAATGGCTAGAATTAAAAAGACAAGAAATAATAAATATTGGTGAGGATGTCAAGAAAAAGGAACCCTCCTGCACTGTTGCTGAGAATGCAGATTGGTGCAGCCACTGTGTAGAAAACAGTATGGAGGTTTCTCAAAAATTAAAAATGGAATTACCATATGACCTGGTAATTCCACTACTGGGTATTTACCCAAAGAAAACAAAAATACTAGTTAAAAAAGATATATGCATCCTGGTATTCATTGCAGCATTATTTACAATAGCCAAGATATGGGAGCAATCCAAATGTCCATCGATAGATGAATGGATAAAGAAGATGTGGTGCATATACACAGTGAAATATTACTCAGCCATAAAAAGAATGAAATCTTTCCATTTGCAACAATTTGGGTGGACCTAGAAGATATAATGCTAAGTAAAATAAGTCAGACAAAGACAAATACCATATGATTTCACTCATATATGGAATTTAAGAAACAAAACAAAGAAAGAAAAAAGAGGCAAATGAAAAAACAGACTTTTAAATATAGAGAACAAACTGGTGGTTGCCAGAGAGGAGGTCGTTGGGAAGATGGGTGAAATAGATGAAGTGATTAAGAATACATTTATCATGATGAGCATGGAGTAAACTAATATAACATTGAATATTAATTATACCTCAATAAAAAATTATATATATAATTTTAAGTATTTATAACAATGGCATAAATTAAGTATCCATTTTCATATTTTATAGATAAAGCAGAGTCTCAAAGAGATTAAGGAACATCTCAAAGACTGCACAGCTAGTGAATAGAAGATCAGGGATTCAAAACTAGGTTTGTTTTACTTCAGGGCCTTTGTTCTTTCTGATATACCTGCTGAAGTTCAGAGACTATGCCAAGTGGTCTACTCATTTTATCCTTCCAGTTACATGCAGTGAAAATCAACAGGTGACTTTGTCTCCTTAGTGAATATCAAATATTTTGCTGCCAATTTCACAACCTCTGAGAGAATCCTACATTCTCTTCTTTGCTAGAATCCAGAATCCCTTTAGCTGATTAAATTATTTCCATTGATGTGGATTTCAATTCAATCTAATAGCAACAAGGCACTGTCTTGACAAAGGATGTGCTACTGTTAGGAGTTTTTCTGAGAGGCAATTCTTTCATAACTTTTTCAGTCTGATGAAGCTGAGAATAGCATTATTAACATCTGTCCAGTCCATGGCAAAGAAAAGTTTTAATAGGGAATGGTTTTCCTTCTAGTGGATCTTTTCATGAGATTTACAAAATGATTTCATGAGATTGACAAAAGAATCAGTACAGTATTAAGAGAACAAATCAGTGCTACAAAGACCAAAGATGAATAAGACATAGGTAACTAGGAGGGAGAGACAGGGCTATAATCTAATAATAAAGTTAAAGGTACCAGGAGAGATAAATGTGTACAATATAGTAGAGGAAACAAGGGGAGGTATGATCTGGTTCATATATGGTAATCCAGGAACTTCTTCAAAGAATTGAAAATCATTGAACTGAATATTGAATGTTGGCTATGTGCTTCCAAATGATGAAGGAGAGGAATGGAGTGTGCAGGGAAGCTAAACCTCATATGGTAAAGTAAAGTGTCACACAACTTGGTGATAGATCAATAGAAATGATCCAAGAGGAACACAAAACAGAAAATAAGCAAAATGGTAGACCTATATCCAGCCATATCAGCAATTACCTTAAAAGTTAATGAACTAAACCTGTCTTGTCTAATATGACTGCCACTACCGTATGTAGCTATTTAAATTTAAATTAATTAAAATGAAATATAATTACAAATTCAGTTTCTCAGTTACACTGGCCACATTTCAAGTGCTTAATAGCCACATGTGAATAGTGGCTTTCATATTGGATGGTGTAGATGTGGAACATTTCCATCATCACAGAAAGTTCTACTAGACAATGTTGGACACAGGAAAGGTCAAATGGATCAAAAAAAAGAAGCCAGATGCAATTATATATTGTCTGCAAGAGATACATTTTAAATATAAGGATATAGAAAGATATACCATACAAATGTCATATAAAACAGACTTCAGGCTAAAGAGTATTATTAGAGATAAATAGGAATATTTCATAATTAGAAAAGAATCACTTCAAGAGGAAACCATAGCAAATATAGATATTTATACCCCTGTGTAGTTTTTTCCCTGACACCAACTAATTCTCCAATGTTCTGACACCAAGTGGGTGTCCTACAATTCAATTCAACTGAATTCTGATACTACTTGGACTGAGTTAAGGGTTGAGTCCCTCAATCCTATACTTACTTCAGACATCTGTCATAAATGGGATCCCCAGGAGACCTACACTCCTGCTATACTGACTACAAGGTATGAGGTTTGTACAACCTTCCCTCTGATTCAATAATTCACTAAAATGAATCATGGTACTCAGGAAAGCACTTAACAATTATGGCTTTATTATACAGGATACATCTCAGGAAAGACAAATGGAAGCAATGTTTAGGGCAAGGTATAGGGGGAAGGTGGGCAAAGCTTAATGCCCTCTTTGGGCATACCACCCTCATAGCACCTTGATGTGTTCACCAACCCAGAAGTTCCCCAAACCCAGTTTTTTAATGAAAATTTTATTATGTAAGCACGATTGATTAGATCATTGGCCATTGATCCAATCTCCAGTTCCTCTCTCCGTCTAATCACTTGGTTAGCTATTCTGGTGGCCAGTCCCAATCCTGAAGCTATCTAGGTACCTGCCATGTGTATCTCATAAGCATACAAAAGATGGTGAATTCCAGAGGTTTTAGGAGTTCTGTGCCAGGAACCAGAGACAAAGACCAAATATTTCTATTCTACTACACCACCATGACTCATTATAGAACCTCCAAACCCTTGAAGCAAAATCAACAGAATTAAAGGGAGAAACAGACAATTCCACAATCATATCTGGAGATTTCAGTACTTCTCTCTCACTAATTGAGAAGCAACTAGACAAAAGAGTCAGTAAAGACATAGACGATGTGAACACCACCACCAACCCTCAGAATGTAACTGATATTCATAGAATGCTACACCCAGCAGCTACAAACTATGTATTCCTTAAAAATGTACATGATAATAATGGTAGGCTATAATAATGGTAGCCTCAATAAATCAGAAAGGCTTAAAACTGTACAAAGTATGTTTTCCTAACCACAACAATTAAACTGGAAATTGAAATCCTCAAATTTTAGAAATTAAACAAATTTTAAATAATCTGCAGATCAGAGAAGTAATAAGATAAATTAGAAAATATTTCAAACTGATAACAAAATGACAACATATCACAATTTGTGAGATGCAGTAAAAGCAGCACTTAGAAATTTAATCTTTAAATGTTTATTTTAGGAAAGAAGAAAGGTCTAAAATCAAAGTTCTAAGGTTTCATCTTAAGAAGGTTGAAAATGAAAAGTGAAGTAAGGTGGAAATAAGTAGAGGGAAAGAAATGATAATAGAAATCAGTGAAATTAAAGAAAAACAACAGAGAAATTTAACAAAGCCAAGACTCAGAGGGGAAGAAGCTGAGTGGTCCAGGGATGCCATTGTGAGGATGACTGGGCTGAGGCGACAGGATGTCATTGGGTCATGTGGTCATGCGAAGGGTTTTGTTGCCACTCTTGTTTTACTGTAGTGTTTTGAGGCATGTATTATTTTTTTAACAGCATTTTGAAATTTAAAATTTGAGTATAATCTTATCTTGCTCAAAATAAAGTAAATGCCTGCCACTTTTCTATGCCTCCAATTTCTCTCTTTGCCCTTCAGCACTGTTGACAAAAACCTCTTCCTCATTTCTTATTGCCATTATCTTTGCTGGTTCACAGCAATATACAGATGTGTGTGGATTCCGTTCAAGATGTAGGGCTTGGGGCACCTGGGTGTCTCAGTCAATTAAGCATCTGAGTCTGACTTCAGCTCAGGTCATGATGTCACGGTCCTGGGATTGAGCTCCACGCTTGGCCAGGATTCTGTTTCTCCCTTTCCCTCTCTCTCTGCCCCTCCTCCTGCTCCTACACACTCACTCTCTCAAATAAATAAAGTCTTAAAAAAAAAAAAAAGATGTAGTGCTGGCAGAGCTGCATTTGGTCTTAATATAGGGTTTCCAGGAGAGTATTGTCTGGAAGAGAGGGCTACATGTTCTTGCTTCCATTTAACATGCTGTTGAAATTTGCAAATGCTGTGTACTTTTGTAAGAATGTAAGTTACAATTTGGGCTATGGAAAATGATAATTTGATCAGTGAATATTTGGTGTTAGTTTTCATTAGAATTTGGATTTTTTTGTTTAGTTTCTTTTCTTAAGTGACAGTCATAAGACTCAATAAAAGTTTGAATAGGTTGGGGCACCTGGTTGGCTTGGGTTAAGCATATGACTCTTGATTTCTGCTCAGGTTATGATCTCAGGGTCATGAGATCAAGCCCTGTGTTGGGCTCTGTGCTGGGTGTGGAGCCTGCTTAAGATTCTCTCTCTCCCTCTCCCTTGGCAACCCCCTCCACCCACCTCCTGCTCATGCTGGCTCACTCTCTCTCTCTCAAAGTTTTGAATAGCTTATGCATAAGCAATTGCATTTTATTATATAATTCACCATAACATACTTTTGCTTCATTGTGTCTTTTCTCCCTCCCTCCTTCCTTCCTTCCCTCCCTTCCTTCCTTCCTTTCTCTTTCTTCCCTTTCTTTCTTCCTTCCTTCCTTCCTTCCTCCCTCCCTCTCTCTCTCTCTTTCTTTCTTTCTTTCTTTCTTGTCAAATAAGAAACACCCCTCCCCCAAAGTGTTTAAAAGAGATTTGTGACATCTACTGAAAAGTAGAAAATATAGAACTTGTTATCTGGAAATTTGTGATATATATGGATTAGCTATGCCATAGACTAATATTGTCCTCTGAAGCTAACTACAGTCAATAAAAAAATCCTCATCTAAGATGATTTTTTGTTCAGTCCACAAATACCAGCATTATCTAAGGGCTCCACTTTGTAGAGGTGCATGGAGAGAGCCAAAAGAATGTGTCTTTGAGTCAGACAGACGTGGTTTCAAATACAAGATGTGCCACCTAGTATTTCTGTAATCTTGATTGTGTCCCTTGAGGGGTTTGAATGTCAATATTTTTAATGCCTACTTCACAAGGTTACAGTGTGCTTTAGAGGAAATAATGCATATAAAGTGCTGGCACATAGAGGTCCTCTGTGTTCTTCCCTCCTTGACCTGTAATACAATAAACTCTGAGTGACTAGTAGCGTTTGCATTTTCAGAGAGCCAGTGTGGCAGACTGGAAGGAGAAGGCTTTTGAAGCACAGACTAAGCCTTACTCTCCTTTGCCATTCATTGGCCATCTGACTTGATACTAATTTCTTAACCTTTTTGAATTTCTGTTTCCCCTTGTATAAGAAAAGAAAAATAAGATGGTATCTGTAGACATGTGATGGTTAAAGGAGTTATGTAAACATTTAGCACAGTGCCTGGCATAATTAATGCTCAATTAAGAGTAACTTCCAAAAAAAGAGAGGAGCTTCAGTTCTATCATTTTTGTGCTATTACAATTTTTTTTTTTTAATTAAGGTTTTCTTTCAAGACACCTTCGATTTTCACTGCGTTCTAATGATCAAAACCTGCAGGGGGTGCCTGGCTGGCTCAGTCCATAAAGAATGCGACTCTTGATCTCAGGGTCATTAGTTCAAGCCCCACGTTGAGTGTAGAACTACTTTAAAAAAAACCAACAACAAACCCTCAGGGTTGCAATCAGCAATGTTAGAGCTCAGATCAATTTCTGGTTCAAATACTGGATATTTAATTTTATCTCTGCTTCTGTTTATGAGGGCTAGAGAAGCCAATCTCACTGTTCCACATGCTGCAGAGCAAAAAGATGCTCTTGAGCTCAGTGGAGGTCATTTTCATAGCTCCAAGAACCTAATCTTTATGATTGATGACTGTTGTTTTAAGATAAATAAAAAGTCCCATCCAAAGAATTCATATCTCAGATTATTGATTTCTATTGAAATTGCCTACCTTTCAGTGCAACAGAGTATATGATCAGGGAGGTAAAGAGCAATATTTATTTGATTAAAGTTTCTTCGGCTTGATTTTCTTGTTGCTAGTGGCAACCAACAAAAGAATAGATCTAAAATGATACGTAACAACCACAATGATTATGTTTTTATCTTTACCCAGTTGTGATTTTAAAATAGCTTTTCTAGTGCTTATAGTCACAAAAATGATTACTATATATACCACCTTAGATCTATTGACAAATCACACCTACCTAAACAACCCTATTTCACTAATGAACCTCTTGCCAGGGCTTGGAGAGCCAACCCCAGGCCACACGTGCCATTGCTACATTAACAGCTGTGAGGAAGATGACACTATTTACATTATAGGAATTATTTTCCAAAGTGCATTTCCTATTAACTGGTATGTTTTGGATCAGCACAACATTATGTGTTGCAGCAGCCACTTATACAGTTTGTATCTTTTTGAAAATAGTATCACTTCCTAAAAACAAAACAAAACAAAACCACTGCATATAATCTATTTAAGAATTTGGAGATTCTGGTATAGAATATACTGAAGTCTCCAAAGGTGACTAAAAATATACCCTTGGCAGATCTGTTCATAATCCAGTGAAATTCTATTAGAATCCTTTCCAAGGACAAAAGGACATCTTTGTCAGCAGGAAAACACTAACTTCACAGAAGCATGGCACAGCTTAGGGATGTTTGTTGGATCTTCCAAAATTGAACCTCACATACAGGAAAAAAAAACACTAGAGCAGTTCATGACATAATATAGTTTCACTCTTCCTCCAATCATCTTGTTCATTTGCAAGCCAATGGAGAGAATCTTCCAGTACATGATTTGATCTCGGCTTGCAATGATGCTATCTCTCTGACTCTTGGAGTGTCACATTCACATGGACAGGACTTGCAGAGGAGTGGCCTTTATCAAACCACAACAAGACTTCTGCTGGATGGGAAGCCTCTTTGGTGAAAATCTTATGCTAAGTTATGTTTCTTGAGACCACGGAAATGTCCCCCATTCATTGCATGTTAAAGGGCAGGACACCCTGAGGAGGAAGACTTTAGCCTGCTAACAGTGACAGCACAGTAGAGGATGGAGTTGGGGAGCAGAGCACTTTCTAAGCAGCTGGGAATTAATGGAGCCCTTACTCCTGATGAGGGGTGATCCTTGGCAGCAAGACACAACACAGGAAGTATAATGCAGAGAGAACCTCTCTGAGCTGAGCAAGGCCAGAGGGCAGGGGAGGAAGCCAAGAAGTGGTGTGAGAGGATCAAAAACATTTTGTCCACTTCAAAAAATTTCCTAAGCCTGGCACTCAAGATCATTTATAATAAAAAAAAAAAACGCTCTTAAAAAAGTTTGATCTAGCCAAAGTCACGAGATACAAGTGACAGTTCCCTGTTTGCCTTTCTTCTAAATCTGTACAGTGATGCAACATCGCTTATCTTCTTGCTTAAATTTGCTGCAGGCAATGAAGATCTGACCTTCCTGGCTCTAAGCCGGAGCTGGCTCTGAGTGAATGTTGCCAGGGTGAAGGATGGAGTACTGAAGAAGTGATGAGTAAGCTGTTAATCTTAACTCTGCTTGCCTTCCCCATGCTCACGCAAACTGGAATGGATTGGAGCCCTCCTTGTTTCTAGGGCTCACTGGGGGATACTATTTATTAAATTAGAAAACAGCTTTGTCTCTGGGAAGAAGAATTTGGCTGCAGTCCTGATCATCAGGCCTTCATCCACTCATTGAGTGTGTGCACTTCCGTGGCACTTCCGTGGCACTCCCTGCGGCACTGGTGGTGCCTTGTGCACACACCCAAGTCCCACTCCATGAAGGGCACATGAGAATATGCTCTCTAGCTTGGTAATTCCCAACATGGGTGATGTTCAGTCCCATTCAGTCACATTTGTATTCATTAATTTGAAGCTCTTTCCATTTTCTCTTTGTGCTTGGGAGATCCCACACTCATTGTTTTGCCTGAATTTTCTCAACTTATCTGCTTCTGACATTTCTCTTCTTAGTAGCTCATTTCTACAAAATCCCCCGAATTTTGAATTTTTGAGAAACCCTAGTGTTTTTGTGAACTTGCTGAATTAGAATCCTCCTTCCTTCCTTCCTTCCTTCCTTCCTTCCTTCCTTCCTTCCTTCC